>NC_142025.1:33101828-33351828 GCF_049901735.1 Notechis scutatus | reverse complement strand
CGACCTCTTCCCTGGTCCAACACCTCAAAGCCACAGGACATGAGATTGACTTTAAAAATACCAGAACGATCGCCAAAACCGAACACTTCAACAACAGAATAATTAGAGAAGCCATAGAGATAGAAAACGCCCACACAGCATGAATAAAAGAGATGACACCTCCCGCTTACCAGCCATTTGGAAACCCGCCCTCATGAACAGACGAGTACCTAACATGATGAATGACACCAGACCCACACTCATGAGGGCCACACAAGATGCCACCACCACACTTCCACGTAAAAAGCAGACTCACACCCACACAGAAGATGAGACACGACCACAGACCAGAAGCCGCACTGCAGCTGCATCACTACCCACTTCAAACCCTCTGAGCCATACATGAAGCAACTGACCCCCACCATGAAGATGCAGCACGACCCACGAACTCAAAGCCAAACAGCAAGATCACAGCTCACCAGCTCAAATCCCCAGTAACTAAGACCAACCTGAGCACAACCAAGCCCCCACCTGAACAGAACACACCTCCAGCCAATCAGAACATGGCCAACCCCCAACCAATCAGAACACAGCCAAACCCCCAACCAATGAGAACACATCCCCACCCAATCAGAACACAGCCAAGCCCCCACCCAATCAAGCCACACCCCCACTAGCAGTTAAAAGGAAGAAGCAGCTGCAAGCTCACATCACTCTGAGAAGCACAGAGCTGAAGACAGAAGCTTGAAGATGATGAATGAGACATATATATATATATATATATATATATATATATATATATATATATATATATATATATATATATATATATATATATATATATATATATATATTCTTAAGTTTTCGCAGCTACTTACATGTATGGTATTCAGCTTTGTTCGGGTCCCACGTCATTATAGTTGTGCTTTTAAAGTTGTAGCAACGTTTTGGCAGAATCTCATCTGCCATCATCAGGCTTCTGTATTGTGTTCGTCTGTGAGTCAGATTTTTACAGTTGTTTCAGTTTTAAATTTGGGGCTAGCCTACTGCTGTGTCAGAATGGTTTTTCTTCATCCTGGTTGGTTGGGAGTCTTGGTCTGTGTTTATTGGTCTTGGAGTTTGCTGTGTTCTGCTTGATTGGTGTTTCTAATATCTTCTGTCTGTTTTGTGGCTTTTTTTGTCTTGGTTGACTGGCAACATTGTGTTCCTGTATTGGAGGCTTTTAGTGCAGCTTGGCTCCGAGTAAATGGACAGCTATCATTTGTTAGGAAGCTAGGTTTCATCTGGGTGCCTGGTTGGGGTGTGTTTGAACTGGGGGTATCAGGGGGGATCTGTTTGTGCCCAGGTGTTTGCCTGGCTTGTGGTGTGGATATTTTTTTGTTTGTGAGTGAAACAAAGCTGAAAACCAAGACATATATGAAGTCTCCTGTGCATCATGCCCGGCCACATACATTGGACAGACCAATAGAAGAATAAGTACCCGCCTGGATGAACACAAAAATGCAGTAAAAAAGCTGGAACACACTTCCTCACTAGTCCAACACATGAAAGCCACAGGTCATAGCATCAACTTCAATGGCACCAAAACCCTAGCCACTATAGTAAACCCCAACCACAGAATTATCAGAGAAGCCATAGAGATTGAAAAAAGACCTGAAAGCATGAATAGAAGAGATGATTCCACCAGACTGTCAATCATTTGGAAGCCTGCACTCACAAACAAAAAAATATCCACACCACAAGCCAGGCAAACACCTGGGCACAAACAGACCCCCCCGATACCTCCAGCTCAAACACACCCCAACCAGGCACCCAGATGAAACCTAGCTTCCTAACAAATGATAGCCATCCATTTACTCAGAGCCAAGCTGCACTAAAAGCCTCCAATACAGGAACACAATGTTGCCAGCCAACCAAGACAAAAAAAGCCACAAAACAGACAGAAGATATTAGAAACACCAATCAAGCAGAACACAGCAAACTCCAAGACCAATAAACACAGATCAAGACTCCCAACCAATCAGGATGAAGAAAAAACCATTCTGGCACAGCAGTAGGCTAGCACCAAATTTAAAACAGAAAAGGCTGGGAAAGTCTGACTCACAAACGAACACTATACAGAAGCCTGATGATGGCAGATGAGATTCTGCCAAAACGTTGCTACAACTTTAAAAGCACAACTATAATGACGTGGGAAAATACCCCAACAAAGCTGAATACCTGAATACCACACACACACACACACACACACACACACACACACAAAACACACACAAAGAATGATTAAACCTTTGGTTTTAGAAAGTTACAAACTGACTAGGGACCCAAGTACATTTAAAATAAAATTTTTGAATTAATTATAAGAACCATTCCTGTGGGAAAATGGTTTTGTTTAAATTCTATATTTTAAAAAAAATTGATGGTGGGATTTTGAAGATTAGACCCTAGAGGAAGTTAGGAGAAACTAAAGATTATCATTAAAGGAGAAGAACACTTAAATTTGACTTTCAAATTATAGTAAAGCAAAATATTTTAGTATTTCACCTATAAAGACTATTTTTCAACAATGGATCCAAAAGTTAATTTTAAGAATGTCTGCTTCTAAAGATAGACTTTAAAACACGTAATGAGAGAGAAATGAGTTTTACCTGACAACATTGGTTTTTTTTTTACCTGACTGATCTGAAAGGGGATTTAAAAATGAAGGCCACAAAAATGATACAGAAGAAGATGTTACACTGAACATTCAAAAGAAACTGGCCTGAAAGAAATGAAAAGAAATCAAATTCTAGGACGTTATTTGAATGGATCAAAAATCAAGATTATTAAAAGTAAAAAGAAAGATTTTAAAGTTGGTTTATTTGATCAGGGTTAAAGAAGATATGTTGTTAACCCTTAATAGATTTTACTGATATTAGAACTGAAATATGAGGTTTTAAAAAGTAGGATATGATAAGAAGAGATATTTGTGATGTTTCAAAAGGAGATAAGTTACTAAATTGTTTATATTTGTTGTGATAAAGGGAAAGTCATTTCTTTATATGTTTTCTTTACTATATTCTTATTTTTTCTATCTTTTCTATTTTTATTTATCTTCTATGTTTCTTTGTTTTCTTTTTGAGATTGCATTAGTTTTATTGTTGCAATTGAAAGTTTTAATTAAAATTATTATTAAAATAGTAATAAATTCAGGCTAGTAGATCCTTTTATTTTATTTCTACCACATAATCATGTAAAATGAGTTGTGCTGAGAGAATGATCTCAGATCTAAATCCAATATAATTGTTAGCCCTCATTGGTTCTTCAGAAGAATTCTATTGGGGAATTAATTATTTGGGAAAACAAAATGATAGTCATTAGGACAAAATATCTAGAAATTATTAATTGAATAAGAAAATCAATGAGAATGACAAAATAATACTGAAAAGTATATCCCTATAATAATTTTGTGAAAATCTTAGGGCCCTTTAAAAAAAAAATGACATGAAGTGGAAGGGGAATATTTTCAAATCTTGAGTCTAAGACAGAAATAAGAAATATGAGTTTGGAATACAGTTTGCTTTGGGTAAGTTTGAAAATATAAGCTTTAAAACAACCATCATGGGTGGGTTATATATTTTGTTGATCCATCAGCACCCAACAAAACAATCCAATTCTTTATAATCTGTCATAAATGGGACTTTATAAAATGTGTCCTAGTAATTTACAACTTTCCAACATTCTTACAATCCAGCTGAGTTAGAGGAGGGGTCTGCTTTGATGCTCATGAAAATGCATCATTTTCATTGCTTTCAGAATAGTTTAGAAACTTTTACAACAAGACCTTACAAATGAAATCCCTTGTTAGCCAAATTAACTATCAAGGCTGGCTGCGGACACCTCTTAGAAGGTGACAGCTTCTGGTTGTTGTTAGTCTATAGCAAATTGAGACACTGTAGTTTTTTTATCAGGTACTAGAATAAAGTCTCTTTTTTAAAGTGAAGGAAAAAAATTCTGGAGCCCCACCGTCTCATTTTTAACAAGGACCAGCTGAGAAATGAATGCAAGCTGCACACAAACCATCTTATGTCTGCCAATTCATTTCCTGGCCCTGAAAATTGAAGTAGGGGGAGAACCTCTCCAGTTTCCTCTTAACAGGCCAAAACATGGCAAAGCACCAAGGGAATTCTGAATGGAATCAATTGCACTTGTTATTGAGTTTTCTTTATTCTTCTATTACCAAGGCCTGGATATTCAGCTGCAAACAATTACAATGAAGAGTTACTGACTAATAGTTTCCAGATTGTTCTATGAGGGGGCATTAATTGGAAGGGACAACTTAAGAGTTTAGGCCATGTAAATGCATTTCTTATTCTGTCAGACTGAGAAATTTCTGCATGCAAAAGGCTGAAATATTCAGAACATATAAAGACTTCATAGTAGCAATTTAAATAAACATTTGGTAACAGGGGTTATGTTGACGGGATCAAGAATAATTAAAGTATCGGGCTGGATTGTTATTTTTTTAATGACATAAAAATTTATAACAGTAATCTGAGGTGGGCTCTACAGGAAGTGTGAAACTCAATTTACACTAGATCAAAACTTGATTTAGCATTTATCAGCCTGACTCAGGTCTTACTGATCTATAGGTAAATCTGCCTCTCATTGTAGCTGACAGGAAATGATTCCTGGCTAGTTTTCATACTGTACATTCTAGGCTTAGGGCACCTTTCAAAAGCAATTCCTTTGACAGAATATAGGGGCTCGATTGTCTGAGCAAATGCCACATTGCTTGATTCACTGCACATTTTTCAGTTGTGAATCCTGTTCTCAAGCATTGCAGTTAAATAGTTTCTTGAAAAGTAAATTACATATTAGACTATAGCCATTCACACAAAGTATAGGTTCAGTGACAAAGTATAGGTTTGAAAAGTTTTTTTGAGATTTGAACAAAATGGCGTATGAACAGCATATATAAGCTTTATTTAAACCCTGTTCAAGTTAGAGATAAAAGTGTCTAAGATATGCTTACTTTTGTTAACAATAAGATCTGAAACTGAACCTAGCTAATCTTTTGGTCTATAAAGCTCTGAACACTTCTTCTTTTTGAGCATATTAACAAACTATATGCAGAAACTACAATAGTCTTTTGTATTGAATGTGTGAAGTTCTAAATTAGAAAATACATAGATTTTGTATGCTGGGATTACCTTTATATTTCCTGCATACCGATGCTCAGGCGTGCACTCAGGTGAGCACAAAGCTAAAAATAAATTCCCTTCCTTTGTCAACATGGATTAGATATGGATCCATATATTAGCACTACACTATTATTTTTCTAGGGAAACATAAAATCAAACCACATGTTAATCTAAAACTTACCATGGGGCCCCTCATTTGAACTAGGACCATGAATGCACAGAGGTGAGTCTAATCTTTGCCATCATACTATGGCTGCAATCAAACTTTTCAATTTCAAGTGGTTTCTTTTTCAGAAAGTGAAAAGAGACATCAAGAGCTCCAACACAGACATCCATCAGCACTCAATAACACAACTTCAAATCCCAAGCTGTATATTCAATTGAAAGCAATGAACTACAGACCAACATAGAGATTGGTAGTCACAAGCACTTTGATTGAGAGGATCCTCATTTGTTTCCTTTAGTTATTATGTTAAATAAATCATGTGGCTCAAAATGTCTCTATAAAGTGTTCTTTTCTTTACCCAGAGGAAAAAAGCAATAAGCTTCATTGCTTATGCAGCTGGAGGAAAGGGTTTATCCCTGCTCCATACTGTGATCTCAAAGATTGTATGGACATACTCAAGACATATATACCGGCAGCTGAACTTGAAATACAACTCTTTGCTATATGAAAAGGAATGTAGATGAGAGTTTTCAAGTGTTTTAGTTTTGTGTATGTGTGTGGGTAAATATATAGGAGTGCATATAAAGATGTGTTAAGGTTTCCCAAGAATTCACACATCTATATTGTTTTCCTCTGCTCCCAAAATGGTTAGGAAATTTGTACCCTTATTTTTCACTTGTTCAATCTGGGTATGATTTCAAAAGTGCAGAGAGATCTTCAGGAGCTAGATATAGGCTATTCAACCATAATATAGAATAAATATTTATATATGTAGCAATGACAGCTATGATATACAAAGAAATGTGTGCATCTGATCAGGGTGCTTTAATGCCCCTTATGGTAATTCAGTACTAATCCATAAGCAAAGAGTAAAAAAATTTCTAACTCATTCTGCAAAAAGAAGTTTTGTTTGTTTTTATTGAGAGGAAGAATGTACATTCACATGCTTGTATTTTACCCACAGTTTTCCTTGTATTAAGATAAATACATTCTTTTTTCCCAAAAACAAAAGGGTGTGAATCATTAATTGGATGAACAAAGCCACGTGCCTCCTACTTGTTGATATGTAGTATCAACCCATTGAGAGAAGGTGTGAAATAAATAACCAGATAACACATTTTAAGCCTAGCATCCAAAATTTAAGTCAGAATTTAAATTCTTAACCTAAGATCATATATTATTCTGAACCATTATTGTTTATTATATACATGCAATAAACACAATTACTAACTCTCCATAGTAGTGCTTTCTCAAGAAAATACTCATTTTTTTACTTGTTTTAAATATGCATAGGTTTTTCCCCAAGATTAGGTGTTCTCATTTTGCCAGATATGCAGCCCCTTTTAAGTTCTCATTCTCTCATTAAGGAGTAAGAGAATGGAATGGATGTGAAAGGGCTGAAGACAGGAAGATCATCATGCTAGAGAAAATTTCTTTGTAAATAATACAAAGAAAACAAGGGTTAGAAGGCAGAAACTTTAAAACCCAGGAAACAAGCAGCCATTAACTTGAAAAGAAGACACCCAGGTTTTAAGTAGAAAGAGCAAAGTCTCAGATATTGTTATATGTGCTGCTTTCTAATTCTTTGAAATAAATCAACTCACATAACCTTGTACTTGCTCTTGAGTAGATGGAACAGGGAGACCCAAGGATTGAAAAATGAAGACAAACTTACAATTTGAAGTGGTATGATCATTTTAGTTTACTCCTTCCTTCTGTACAACAGAGCTATGAGTTTATAATCCATATAAGTATAAGTTATTTTTTATAGTAAAGGATTTTTCCCCAATCTAATTTCTGAATAAAGATAAAGAAGTGATTTGGTTTCTAGGAGTACTGTCGGCAGGATTTGACAGATGGGCAGGATGATTCTGAAGGATTCTGTGTGTCTATGAAATCAAATAAGTGTGTCCTTCTCCAATGAAGAGAACTATGGATAATACAGATACAGATAATCAAGAGTTGGAAGGGACCTTGTAGGTCATCTAGTCCAACCCCCCGCCCAAGCGGGAGATCCTACACCATTTCTGACAAATGGCAGTCCAATCTCTTCTTGAAAGTCTCAAGTGATGGCGCTCCCACAACTTCCGAGGGCAAGCTGTTCCATTGGTTGATTGTTCTCACTGTCAGAAAGTTTCTCCTTGTTTCCAGGTTAAATCTCTCCTTGTTCGGTTTCCATCCATTATTCCTTGTCTGGCCTACAGGTGCTTTAGAAAATAGCTTGACCCCTTCCTCCCTGTGGCAGCTCCTCAACTATTGGAAGACCTCTATCATGTCTCCCCTGGTCCTTCTCTTTACTAGACTAGCCAAGCCCAGTTCCTGCAATAGTTCGTTGTATGTTTTAGCCTCCAGTCCCCGAATCAGGGGGTAGAGCTGCTACCATGAGGCTGTGTTCAGGCAAGAGTGAGGGAGCCTCCCCCAAACCAACAAGGGTCAATTTAGTGACCAATCAGGATTACAGATGTGGCCACATGACATGAACTACATTTCCCAGGATACCTTAACTACATTTACCATAATGCATTCCCTTTAAGGGGACAGCTCTCAAATCCTAACTAACTGTCCCAAATCCCATTAACTCTAAACTGTCTGGACAGCACACTCCCCACTTGGAATTGTAAATTCCACTAACTAAAGTAACTGTATAACTAAGATAAACAGTAAAGAGTAATACTAACTGAATAGCAGATAACGATATAACTAAATAAACAATTAGCTATATAACTAAGAGAAACAGTAAATAGTAAAGCATCAAACAAAGCAAAGCATGCAAAGCTTGAGGTTCAATCTTCAAGTTCAGCCTTTCCCCGCAGCAGCACAAGGTCAGTGACAGGTCTAGTGTAGAGCTTCTTGGTGAAACTCTGCTGGTTGCAGAAGGAATCTAGCGACCTCACTATCAGGATCTTGACTTTGCGGATTAGTCCATCAGAGTTGGGCAGGGTTTCATACACAAGTCCCATAGGCCACGCGTTCCAATGCACATCCTTGTCTTTCAGCAAGACAAGGTCTCCCTCTTCGAGGTTCGGTTCTTTGGTCTTCCATTTACGGCAGTCTTGTAGGGTAGACAGGTACTCTTGCTTCCAATGGTTCCAAAAGATGTTGGCAAGCTGTTGAACTTGCCTCCATTGTTGTTTGTACAAGTCCTTAGAATCAAAGTTCCCTAATGGTGCGGGCCAATCACCCGTCTTCTGAGTTAGCAAGGCAGCTAGAGTGAGAATAGTCAGATTCTCAGGATTGGAAGAGAACGGTACCAAAGGTCGACCGTTGATGGTGGCTGCTACTTCTGCCATCAGGGTGGATAGGGTCTCATGTGTCAGCTTAGGTGCCTTCGCCAACATGGAATCTAGGATTCTACGAGCTATTCCAATCATGCATTCCCACGTTCCTCCCATGTGAGATGTGTGGGGGGATTAAATATCCACCTGCCCTTGTTGGCTTTAAGGTAGCCATCGATTGGCGAGTCAGGGTGAATGCCGTCTTCTATCTGTAGTTCTTTACAAGCGCCTACAAAGTTTGTTCAACAGTCAGATCTGAACACCTTGACTGGGCCTCTGTAAGCTTGAAACTTTCTCAGGGCATTGATGAAGTGTCCATAGATTTGATGACTTCAATATGGACTGCTCGAATGCTGAGGCATGTGAAAAGTACTGCTCATTGTTTGCTGTTAGCTTAACCGCCCTGGTCTGCCGGGTAGACACAGACCAAGGGCCGAATACATCGAGGCCTACATTAGCCAATGGTGGTTTGGAACTCAGGCGCTCGGTTGGTAGGTCAGTCATCATCTGGTGTAGAGTCTGGCCCCGTTGTTTGTAACAATGAGAGCAAGACTGCAGAACAGTTGTAATACATCTTTTGGTGCCTACGATCCAGAGTCTATTCATTCTGATGGCACCTTCTGTGAAGTAGCGGCCTTGATGATGGATTGCTTCATGGTAGTATTGTACCAATAGCCTCATTACATGTTGGTTAGCAGAAAGGATGATGGGGTGATTGCTGTATGAGTCCATTTCTGCTTTGTGTAGGCAACCTCCTACTCGAAGTATCTCCTGGTTGTCAGTCTCAGAATGGACTTGATTGTGGTATGGGCTTCCCTGCACTCAGGCATCTGTATTCTGACAGATATGCATCTGGTTGTACACTTCTCAATATTAGTCTCTCGCATAAATATAGTGGTCTGGGAAGTATGACTTGAAGCCTTTCTGTTGATCAAGGAGACAGACAATTGTGCAGATGATCACAGTCATTCCCAGTACGAGAGGTTTCCATTGGGAGAAGCGTTCAAAGCGAGCAGGTTTTAAGGGGTTTTCCTTCTCGCGTTTGACCATCGTTGCCAGGCAGATGACTGGAGAGACGATTGGTTCTACCTTCTTGACTAGCCGAATGTCGAATGTCACCATCATTATCTGGATCTAGGAGTTCATACAAACCGGGTTTCTCTGGCTCCAAGGCACCTGTACGCCACAAGAACTCGGGGCCTTTGAGCCAGGTAGAAGTTGCTAACTGGGATGCAGGACCAGACCTTGTTCTGGTCCATTGGAACATACTGCCACTGCACGGGTTCAGAAGATCTCCTGATCCGTTCAATTCTGCACTGGTGTCGAAGACTACACATATTTGGCCTGGTTTCTGTGGATGGTATACTCCAAAGAATGGCAGGTAGCAACATTCTTCGTTAGTTTCCAGGGGTGGGGCCGGCTCAGCATGTCCATTCTGTAACATTTTGTCCAAGAACTCCACTAGATGAGCTTTCATCTCTGGCTTCCGGGTCATGTTTCATCTCAGACTGAAGAGGCGGGAGAGCGCATATTGTTGGTTGTTAGGCAAGTGTGGTCTGGGAGTGCAAAAGGGTAGTGGTATAACCCAACTACCAGTTGCATCCTGTTGAAATTCCTTATCCATGAGCTGAAGGAATCTTTTGTCCTCAATGGACAAGGCTAAGTCATTGTCTTCTCTGGTAGTCTGAAATAGTGCCTCTCCTAAGACAGTTTTGACCGTCGAAAGCGTGAAGTGTTCTTGGCACAGTTTCAGGTGAGATGTTCTTCCATTCTTGAGAACGGAGGTAGCTAAGGTAGTTGTCTGGGTTGGGGCCTGTAGCCGATCGACACAGACTACTCCTATGATTCCCCCATCCTAGTGGTGATTTGAGGGGCACTGGGTCATCTATAGGACTGGCGACTACCTTGGAGAAGGCAAAGGCACATGGGGCATTAGTTCCCAGCAAGAGTAGGATCTCAGCCTCTGGATCTAGAGCAGGAAAGTGAGGAGCCAGATGCTGCAGGTGAGGTATGCTACTTACGACCTCAGGTGTTGCGATCTGACTGCAGTCGTTCGGTATCCCATCGCATTCAAACATGGCCAGCAGTGTGAACCCGGAATTTCCATTCAATGACTCTATACAGAGGTCAGTAGCTCTCCTCCCCACCGTGCTTCTTGGTCCATGGCACGTTGAGATAGTGAAGTGAAGTTCATCCTGTTGCACCTCAAAGAGTTCAAAAAAGGCGGATCTGGCCAGGGTGCAGGTGCTTCTTCACGGCATCTTCAGGGCATCCTTTAGGGTACACTTTGGCTAAACAGATGGGATTACACAAACAAGGACTTGGTGAGTCGGCACACACTGCTGTGCAGTTGATACTCATTGGCGATTTTGGTTGCAGTCTGGCAGCCTGCCAAGGAGCCTTGTGTGCTTCTGTGGTACGTTGAGGCTCCTTGTTTGAAGGAGGGCTATAAGTGGTGGCTCAGCGTCTGGATGTAGCGTGGTCAGGTGCTTGTCACTTTTTCATAAGTAACATTGCACCTTGGCTGTACTTGGACGGATGTTTGGATTCGCAACACTTGTGGCAGAATTGGAATGCCTTTATCAATTCTTGCCATTGGGTCAGTGATTTCACTGCAAACCCCTGGCACCTGTTCAGTGAGTGTTGAGTGTAGTGCAAAGGACAAAACTGGCTTCTCTTTGGGGTTGGAGGCTTAAATTGGGTTGCTTGTGATAAGTCCTGTCCCGAAGTCTTTGTGGAGGAGGAGTCGAACTCAGTTTTATGGACAACCATGAAGGGTTTGCCCCTTGCAGTGGGCATGGGGCCTGTGGATGGTATATAGTTGCTGTTGTATCTTTTTTCATTGGGAGAACTAACAGCTCTGAGTGTGCGGGCCCTGGGGGTGTTACACGCTGTTGCCTGATGGGCCACAAGTTCTTCGAGAAGGGTAAAGGGTGTATAGTTGTGGTGACCCTTGGCCATGAAGGCATCAGACAACTGGAGGCACTGTTAAATTAGCATCTTCTTTTTCAAACGATTTTGGTTTGCATGACGACATAGTCAAGACAAGCAAGTCCCGGTAACCAGGGATCCCGTTGTGCTGCTTTCAGATGTATAAGTATATTAGAGAGTTCCGCGACCAGGTGAGGCCTGTTGATAGGAATTTTAGGAAATCTGTTGAGGCTGTTCAAGAGCTTTGATTCTACTACTGTGGGAGCACCATACAGTTCGTCAAGTCTTTTCCATGGCAACCATAGGGCAGTGTCTGGGTCATCTAAGTGGGAAGCATAAAGTGCCTTCGTTGCTTTGGCAGACCGTGGCCCTAGCTACGCTATCAAGTGTACGAGTACTTCATCAGGTTTCAGGCGTGCATCCTGAATGATACGCAGGAAAATTTTCTTCCAGAGGAGATATTCGCTGCCTGGCTCGTAAGAGAATTTGTATACCCTGTTGGCGGCCAAATCTAGCTTTCCTCTCCTTTTTTTTTTTTTTTTAAGCAAGTTTTATTAATTTCAAAAAACAAACAAATCATCATCAACCATTACATATTTGAACCTTTTTCCATTATAGATTTAACAAGTCAGATAAAACCTTATCTTATACAATACATTTCTATATTATTTCATCTATTTCTTTCTGACTTGATTATCGTCACTCTCTTTCTATGTTTCTACAAGGTTTCACCAATACTCTCAAAGACATAAACGAACACAAACATACATATAAAAAATCTTTTAGTAAAGTAACTTGGCCCCAGGTACCTCTCTTTATATGGGCTTTAATTATATTCATGCTCATCTTACAGATCATTACTTATTTTATTTACCATTCTGTATCTTCTATATAAACTTCTCCACACATTTCACTCTTCATAATTCTATCTTATTCAATCCATCTTAGTTTAAATCATTATATTTGTATCTTTTGCCCATCCTTTATTATCCCTCTATCTCATTCCTTATAATGAGAAAAAAAAAAAGAATTTCTCCTGAAATCACTAATCAGAGTATGATGCCTTTCTATCCTCTCCCTAAATTAATTAGACTAACATTTAAAATAACACCTAATACCCAATTTGATTCTGCTTGGTACATTCTATCTACTAATTTTTACTTTTAGTAACAATAAAAACAGAGTAAAAAATCAAAAATGTTTAAATACATAATATCCTCCTAAATACGTAGTTAAATAATAAATCTAAATAATAAATCTTATAGCATTCTCATTGCCTTTCCCTTCAATATTTTATTACATTTTAAAAATCAATCATTATTAAACATTTCAACATTTTAATTTCTTATTAACTCTTAAGCCATTCTAATTTTCTATTTCTAATACAAATGTTACAATACCATCTTGTGTACCTTGCAGAATCTTTTTTTAAAAAATTATGCTTTACCCATTATCCCTAAAAAGGATTCTCTTTTCCCATCTAATTTTAAAACTTTGTGGCTTTTCTCCGCCTTTTCCCTTTCTTTCTTCCCCCACCAAATCTTCCTACCCCTCCTTCTTCTAACCTCTATCTTGCCGGCATCCCTTCTCTGTTGTATTCCATTTTTCTCTTGTTTGCTATCATTGTATTTATTTTGCATCATATTTTTCTCTTTCTTAAATGTTTTTTTAGATCTTAAATCCTTCATTTTCCTCGCTTTCTTCCTTCCTTCTTTCTTAGATGAATTTTGGGATTCATTGAAGATGGCGTCTTCATCTTCTTCTTGTTGTTCTTCAGCTTCCATCTGTATTGTCTGTTCATAGTTAACCAACGCCATTTCTAAAAAAAGAAAAGCTTTTTCCATACCATCTTTACAGGCTGCTTTTGTTTGCTCATATTCATCCCTCAGTTCCTCAAAAGAAAAAGCCATTATAGATCTTTTCTTTTCTTTTCCCTCTTTCTTCTCACACCAACCAAAATATTCCAAAAGAAAAATAAGACAATCCCAAAGTCCACAATCCTCAATCAGTCCAAGCCAAGCCAAAATTCCCCTTTCTCTTCCAGGGTAGTATCAAACAAAGGAAAAAGAAAATTCAAATCTGTGTTTTGAAGCCTTATTAAGATTTTATTTCTGTTTTCAAATCCTTAAGGCATCTCCTCCAACAAAATCCAACCAGATAAATATATTTTTGTCCTCTCCCTTCCGACTTATCCCAAAAGCTAGTTTTACCTGAAAAAAAAAAAGGTTTCTCAATATCCATTTATTAATTCCGTCGGGGAGAGTAAACTTTCCTTTCAGCACCTCAGAATTGCCGCTTATTTTCTCTTGTGGAAAGAATCATCCAAAAAGCCATCATTTTCAGGAATTAAATTAAATATATCTTAGAGTCCTGGGTCGACCAAGAAGACTTTCACTTTAAAAACTTTCTCCTCTTCCTCCAGCACATACTTGCCCAGCTGCCGGCTTCTTTGTGGCGGCATTACGGACCGCCGCTGCACCGTCTTGGTAAAAGGAGGTTCTGCTGGCTAGGGAGGGGGTCTGCAGCACCCCCAAACCCTTTCCCGGATCCCCCTACCTTCAGCTGCCCCTGCAGGGCAGCCTTGCTCCGCACCCTTTCGGATCGGAGCCCCAAAAACGGCTAGCGCGGCAGGGATCGTGCAGCTTCGCGAATCCCTACCGCTCGCAAAGCCGACAAACCGGAAACCCCTAGCTTTCCTCTCCTGATGGCTTGTATGTCAATGATAGGTCATAGTGTTCCTCCTAATGCTTATGGAGAATGTCATCTGCCATTCCAGAGATGATGATGGAGCTTCATGCTGCTGTGTAGGCTGGCCGTGGTTATCTTGTTGTGCCTGTGAGCTCGGGTAGTGTTTAGGTTGTGGCTGGAATGGTACTGCCTGTGGATTGAATGTGGCAGGTGTCGTTGGTTGCATGTCTACTTATCGAGAAGTCATTGTGATCACTGGTGGGCTAATTTGCTTGCCCTACAGGCCATGAAACGTTGGAGTAGGGTTGCTGATTCTGGGAAGAGAATCTCGGACCATAGTATGTACAAGATCATTTGGGGAAGGCTTGCTGTTGGTAGGAAGTGAATATCGTATTTTAGATCGTACAACGTCCGTTGCATAACTGACGTTTAGGTTCTGTGGCTGAGATTCTTCCCTGTACTCCCCTGGTTGTGGGAGACTTCTAAGTAACTGAGGCGGTTCCACCTGCTCATTTCGTAGCGAGTGCTGCTCATCCACGTAGGCCTTGACCCATGTATCTGGGGTCTCTTCTCCCAACTCTTCGAGGTCAAAGTTGAAGGAGGCATTGTCGGCCACCTTCTGCAATGCTGCGGCCCATGCCATCTTTGTTGCAGAGTTTCTTTGCTGTTCGGCCAACTCCAATTGGGCCTGAACTTTGGCCAATTCTGCCTGTTAGTTGGCCTGGGCCTTGGCCATTTCTGCTGCTTTAGCTGCTATTTCTGCCTGTTGAGCCGCTACTGCCGCCTTCTGCCATGCTATCTCCTCTGTGGTGCGTAGATCTGCATCTGCTACAGCAGCTTCTACTTCAGCTTCTGCAGCCCAGTCAGCATAACTTGCAGCTTTGGAGGCCTTAAATGCGCTGCTATGACGGGAGGATGCTCTGGAAGGATGGTGAGAGCTGGCAGCAGAGAATTGGTGCAAGACACTGGAAACTGCTTGTGATCTAGCTAGTTTGGGATGGAGAGAGAAGGATTTCTTTGAATGGTGGGAAGAAGCTGTGATTGAAGACCTATGTCAGATGTGGCCCTCTCTCTTGATACTTCTTCCCTCTGTAGCGCATCGAAGATCGCGGCCTGGAGGGAGTTTCTGTCTTCCTGAATGCTGTCTTCACATTCATTGTTCGCCTCCTCAAAGCAATGAATGTGGTCTTGGAGCTCTGGGTCTTCCAGGCTCGACTGTATGTATTTAAGCTTATTTTCACTGTCCCTCCACCGTGCAAGATGCTCCTCTAACTCCTTATGCATTAGGAAGAGGCTCTTGAGGGGCAACTTGCTTTTGGGGGTGTCACAGATCTTGATCACCTCATCCATGTGTCTGCATGACGGCGATACTGCCTGTTCCAATCCTCACTGAAGCGTGTCACTATTGGTTGGGTAAGCTTCCAATGCCATCTGAGGTCATAGGCTTTGTGAGGTATCACTGCTTCTCCAGAGGTTTGGACATCTAAAACTGGTTTTTGGGAACCGGGCTCCACGTTTACATCTAGGGTGGGTGGAGGGTACGAGTCTTCTGGTACTTCAGGGACATCTGTCATGGCTGAAGAAGTTGCCATGGTTCAGAAAGTAGGAGTTTCTGCTAAGTTTATTACTTGAGCACATAGGTGGCTCTGCACAATATGGCTGCTTTTAGGGTGCGTTGCATGCTTGCTACACAAATGGGCGCCATAGTAGGCATTATTGCTGAGTCTGAAGACGTGAGAGCAAAACACAGGTTTGCCTGTTAGTGTTGCTTGCTACATAAATGGGCACAATAGGAGGTGTTGTTGCTGAGTCTGAAGATGTGAGAGCAAAATGCAGGT
Organism: Notechis scutatus; assembly: GCF_049901735.1. NCBI lineage: Eukaryota > Metazoa > Chordata > Lepidosauria > Squamata > Elapidae > Notechis > Notechis scutatus. The sequence goes on along the minus strand of NC_142025.1, from coordinate 33,335,768 downwards.
TTGCCTGTTAGTGTTGCTTGCTAGGTCTGGAAGACACTGTTGCTAAGCACAGGTTAGGCTGCAGGTAGTACTGGAACCTTGCATTAAGTTGCTTAATGTTGCCACAATAATGAAAAAAAAGGAATTTTCATTGGTTAAACACTGGTTAAATTTGGGAAACTCCCTATAGTTTTTATAAAAATTTGTAAACAAGTTCTTATAAAAATTGGCAGACAAGTCTTTGAATTCTCTGAGAAATTGAAAATACCTGTTTTTGTATTAAAAAAATTTAACTGGAAAACATTTGGCTAGCTGTCTTAAAATTTTTATTTACCTTTGCTTGTCTGTAAAATAAGAACATACTGTTCTGTTTAAAGGCCATGCATCATCATATCTTGACAATATAAAATATATAAATTTTTAAAAGATATTTGTGTCATCTAGGGAGTCATGGAAATCCTATGTCAAAGCACAAGAAATAAAAAAAATAATATGAGCTAGCTAAACCATGTCACGAAACTACTAAATTTACTGCCCAACCAGTGCAAAATAGGTGTCTTGCATTCTGCAGTTGATGAACAATGAAACTGGGTATAATTTAACTCCATAAAAGTCTGCAACAAGAACCATAAGAGTGGTTCTTACTGAATGCAATAAATGTTAAACCAATAGGGCATCTTATAAATAATTTTGCAGTGTTACAGATTTACATACTCAGGTGATGCCTAATTAAATTGCCCTAAAGCACTTAATAGCATGGCATTTATATTTCATAGTTAAGCTTTAAAAGTTTTATTCCTGTTTATTGAATTTTTATAGTGCATTTTCCCATAAAGAAATATCACTGGAGATCTTCTCCATTTGCTTAGCAAACAGTTTATAGTGCTAAAAAAAAAAAAAAGACAACAGAAATCATGTCTTTTGAGACAAAAATTTTGATGATAACAGTGCCATCAAGTACACTTTAGAGAAACAGGAAACTGTTGAAAAAAGTCACAATCTATACTAACAACACTGATTGCCTCATATATGTCATTTTTTTTAAAACATGTCTGGAAATGGGTGAGACTGACATGTAAAAATCAGTTAGGAATCCTTATGGAAGCTAAATACAGTACATCTATTTGCATCTTTGGCAAGCTCTCAGGAGGGAATAATGTCTCTAAACAATGGTGGCACAATGAGGAGGGGTATAAAAATGTTATATCAATTTTAGGGATGGGCAGACCATGTACTATACTAAGCTCAAGGCCCTCAGGCCAGATCCAACCCATGGGGTGTTTAGATCTGGCCTGGGATCCCACCCTGGAAACAGTGAAGGACCGGCCCACAGTGCCTCGGCCAACAAAAATAGAGTTTGGGACAGCCATGCGCAGCCCCACCAAGCCCCATTTTTACTGGCAGAGGGCTGCAGGAGGCCATCCTGGCCAAAAACAGGGCCTGGAGGGCCGCATGCACCTCTTCTGAGCTCCATTTTTGCAGGCAGACGGGCTTGTCCGACCCATTGGCCCCCCAAGGTCAAACTCAACCCTGATGCATCCCTCAATCAAACTGACTTTGACACCTCTGCGCTATACAATGAACTATGTCAGCGCTGGCTTTCCTGTTAGAGCAAGAAGTATTTTAGAGAGCAAAGATGGGAATTACAAGATCTCTATTTTTGAGAACTATAACAGGGCCACAAAGTTAAGATCAGAGCCAGCCCCTTTTTAATGAATCTCTTGGCTCATTTGGTTCTAACCCATCAGAAACATAGAAGGTATGTTTACTCGAATACAGTTCATCAGTCTGGAACCCACATTACGTATCTGATATTAGCACAATTGAGAAAGTCCAGAAATATTTCACAAGAAGAGTTCTCCACTCTTCTACTCGTTGTAGAATACCTTATGCCACCAGACTTGAAATTCTAGAACTAGAAAACCTTGAACTACGCCGTCTTCGGTCTGATTTAAGCATGGTATATAAAATCATACATTGCAATGTCCTACCTGTCAATGAATACTTCAGCTTCAACCATAACAACACAAGAGCACACAATAGATACAAACTCAAAGTAAACCGCACCAAACTTGATTGCAGGAAATACGACTTCAGCAATAGAGTGGTCAATGTCTGGAATACTCTACCCAAACCCCAAAAACTTTAACCTTAGACTGTCTACTATTGACCTCACCCCTTTCCTAAGAGGCCTGTAGGGGACGTGCATAAGCGCACCATCGTGCCTACCGTCCCTGTCCTATTGTTTCTCTTATTCTTTTATTTTTCTTATATGTACCCATTTCATGTATTCACAACTATGTATACACTTATACTTATTATCTTGTAAACAATTGGCAAATCAAATAAACAAATAAATAAATAAGACAACACATCTACTCAAACTGTTGTCAAATACAGCACCAGACTGAAGGAATACAGGTAGAAGTAAGATAACATTTTTAAAATGATGAATTGATTTCAGCCTTGGCTCATGTGGATCATTTAACCATTAATTTCCCTGTCTTAGCCTCTAATTAGATCAAGGGTCTTCACATTTGGCAAGTTCAAGACTTGTGGACTTCAATTCCCAGAATTCCTGAGCTAACATGACTGGATGAGGAATTCTGGGAGTTGAAGTCCACAAGTCTTAAAGCTGTCAAGTTTAAAGATCCCTGAGTTAGATGGTAATAAAAATGTATGTAAAAGAAAATATAAATATAAAAAACTGGTATTTCTTGATTAAAATTAATTATTGTTCTCTTTAAATAAGGTGATATTCCTTTCAGAGGAGTTGTTATCCTCTCTAGTGATTTACTCTACCTTTTTGTGACTTTTTCTCACAAATGATTCTAATGACTCACAGGAATTAAAAATCTAAGAAGACCTCTAAATCTAATATATGAGATCTACAGTATATCCTGGAGATCAAATATGATATGTTTGCATAATCCAGCTGAAACAAATTTGTATAAACTACCTGGAGTTATATCTCAATCTGTAATAGAGAAGAGAAACCATGGCACCTACGAGGATTGTTTTATTGTCTTCAGTGGATTCAAGAGAGGCATACTGCTTCATTGGAGGAAGTAGGCTTCTGCTAATGCCATACAGGTAGTCCTCGATTTATGACTGTAATCGAGCATGCTCATCATAGTCAAAAGTTGTGAAAGTCAATTATATGCTCAATCTCATTTTATATGATGTTGTTTAATGGTTCACTCTGAGCATGGTTTTGTTGATGTAAAATGCAGTCACATGACTGCAAAACATTGCAAATGGTCTAAATGCAGCCTAGTTGCTGAGCCTGAAATTTTGTCACTTGATTCTAGGAGGTGGGGAGAGCAGTGGTGAGATTCAGATATTGTTGCCACCGGTTCGGTGGGCGTGCTTTGGTGGGCGTGCTTTGCGCGCTTGCACACACTTTGCGTGCACACACGTGCCAAACGCGCACTTTGCGCAGGCGCAGAGGCGTCTGCACAGGCGCGGAGGCATTCTACCCCACTTCCTGCAAGCCTGCACAATCTCCTGGTCACTTCAGCAGCTGCTGCGTGGCACTATTCTGTGCCACGCAAAGCAGCTGTGCTTCAAATTCAACTGATAAAAGTAGGGGAGCCCAGGCGGGCTGGTGGGCCCAACAGCATCGCTCCTACCAGCTCTCCAGAACCAGGAAGAACCAGTCAAATACCAACACTGGTAGGGAGTGATGACTATCAGAACTTCGAATCTGGGTCATAAGTAGCCTTCAGGGAGGTCCATTGTAACTTTAAACATAAGTCAAGGACTATCTATACACCACCGCCAATTTCTGGCTAAAAGAAGAGTGGGGGAGTTTGATACATACAAAAACCTCAATGAAGAGGGTTATTCACCTGTATATATATTATCAAGTGCATTACTAATATAAATCACTCCTGCCTTGCAATAGTAATAATAGTTAATCAGAGGTAAAATAACAAGTACTTTTATAAAACATTGGAAAACTTTTATAAACTTTTTGCTGAAAACTTGAAATAAAAACTAAGGGATAATTTATGTATTTGATGATTCAAAGGGGACTTAACAAAGCACAACAAAGGAATGTTTGAGTTAAAGTGGCAGAAAGTGTAATGTTTATAGCTATCGAAAAAAGTTAGATTCTTGTTTGCTGATTCTTGTTTCTCTAGTTGTTTTTCTTTTTGTCTGTTTTTTTTTTCACATAACTTTTTAACCTTTTTGTCATTTTTTAATATTCTTTCTTTATATTTATTTTTATGTATGTAAACATTTTCAATAAAATGTATATATAAACAATAGTATAATATTAATTTATTGAATTTATATAGCCATCCATCTCCTGTATGTAAGTCTCAACATAATTCAAATAAAATCATTAAAAACCAGTTAAAAAACTATAATAACAAGAAAGATGGAGAAGAGTGCATTCTAAACTTATAAAAAAGACAGCCATTTCATAATATGTAATAACAATAATAACTGCAATGTCAGAGCATTCTTCTTAGGATGATTATAGAGAAATTATCTTGTAATTGTACTTCTCTTAATAATGAGTTAGAGCATATTATCTTTCACTGGACATTCCTGGTCATCCCATATTTAAGTTAAATTGCAGGGAAGCTTCATAATAACATGTCACCAGAGTCATTCACAGGAAGCATTTAAAAAAAAACCTTGCAAATTTGAAATCAAAACCATGTCCATTTCTTTATGTGCATCGGGGTAGAGTTTCAACCACATGGGCAGGGCCATTGTCCTAACTTTCTTTATTCCCCTGAGGACATTTCCATATGCCATATGGGACTTTTTTTAAAACAAAATCTCTGCTCCGTGATCTTACGCTAACAAAGTACCTCAAAATATCAGTAAAATAAATTCTAAGATTCTTCAAATGAAGTAAATCAGCCTCAGTACATCAGTATTAGTGGATTTATCTTAAACAGACACATAAATATCATTTTTTCTTTTGGTTGAAAAATGAAATTTCTATTTTATTGAACAACAAAAGAGATAAGTAAGGAGAAGAAATCTCATTTTTTGACCATTAGTCTTCAGTGGTTTTAGAATCCAAAAAAGGAAATGTCTATTTTAATTCCTTACCAAAATCTTTTTGGCAAAAGTTAAATAATTAAGCATAATTCCACACATAGCTAAAATGAGGCAGTACACCAAGCATGTAACACAGTACCTTTTCCAAAGATTCATAGAACATTTTAAAAGTGTTTAGCCTGAATACTAGTGGGATAAGATCAAAAAGATCAAGATGGCAGCCATGACAATAAACTCACTACTTTGTAGTATGCATTACTTACATGACATAAAAAGTGGTAAGTACTATTGTGACTTTTTTTATTAGTGCTTATCATAACTCAAAGGAACTGCATTAAAAAAAAGATTTATGATACAATTTTCAGTCTTAAAATTATGAACTCTCTTCAATCTTCTTGGGATAGGACATATTTTTCAGTGTATCCATCATTCTAATTTTCTCCATGCTCTTCAGTTTACTTTTACCTTTTGCTTAGGCTTTTGAACATGTTTATGTTTATTTCTTAATCTGAAAAACAAAACAAGGCATCCAGTTTATGCAGTTGGCCCCATTTTCCCTTCCCTGCAGTTGAGATTTATGTGACACACAACATTAAAATCACATCTCATTGGGATCATCTGGCATGCTTCTGAAGAACATCTCTCTTTTAGGGCAGTCATTGTGTAAAAGACAATGACTGACAATACAAATAGGCTGGCCATTCATATTTTGTGGCTTACTCTCCAAATAATTCTGAACAGTAGCCAGGTGCTTTATATTAATCACTAACAGCAGGTGGCATTTGTCTACTACTCCAAAATGTAGGGATAATTTTAAGTGATAGGTTAACTTTATGCACACTGATCACATACTTTGTCCAGCTGCTCAGGGCAAGATCAAATGGAAAATCTGTCAGAAGGTGTCTGAACTTCCAGATTCATAGTATCTCCAGATTCCCTCCAAGAGAGGAGTCTTAATTGTTTTTAACAACATCTTAATCAAAGACGGATCTTCCTAAAAGATATCTTGCCCTGTAAAAGATTTTATTTTCAAAGTATAAGCTTGAAATGAAGTGGATGGTTCCAACTGCTGTTTTCTACACCTCACTTCAAAGATGTCTTGCTCAATTAATGTAATATCACAGCTACACAGAATTACTGCATCTCCAGCTGGGATAATAAAGCAACCCACAGGACACAGCTGCCATATGGTCAGTGGTCAAACAAGCACAAAATGCATATGCGTGGAAACCAATGTGCTTGTCACTAGTAAATAGATGTATGTCATGAAATCAGATGGGAATATGACCAACAGTGCTTCCAGACAAGACTTTTATTATGCAGCCATCCTGCCTCATTCACATAATTGTGCTTCTTCTTTCCTTCTAGGACTGACTCCAGAAGTAGAGTTTTGTGCAACTGTTTCTTTTCCCCCTTCTTAACTTTGTTTTTTCATAGTGTGGGAAAAGAAATGGAAGAAGCAGAGGTAAAATATAGGAGACAGTCAATCCTATTTGAGCTATCTGTAAAATCTGCTAATGAGGAAGAGTGATGGCAGATACAGGTGACAGCTGGGATTTGTCCTTCCCATAAATCTTTTAGTAACTCAAGTAAAATATCACATTTATAGTTTTTGATAGCATGCAGAATATATTGAACTGTATTTAACAGCTGGTTAAAGTATCATAATTAATTATAAAAGAAATCACATATGGATAGATAAAAGTGTAGCTAAAGTATTAGGTGCATGGCATAGAAATGAGATAAATATATGAGGTTTCATTTTCTTTATTGAGATGAAAAGATCAAGTTCCACAATAATTTTTATACAAGGTTCTCGTTTTTCTACAATCTCTTCTTTTCTTTCTTTTTTACTTTCCCTTTTCTTCTTTGTAGGTAGAAGATGGGAGGTTAAGGCTCTCAACTCAAAAAGATGGATGGAAGGACCTAAGGATTTAAAATAAATCTGCCCAAGATTCTTCTTGGGATATATTTTCAGACTCTGCCAAAGTAGATATGAACTATGGGTACAGTATGAATACTGTTCATTAAGTATTAGTTATCTAGTCAAAATATCCCATTTAAACTTCATCCTTAAAAAAGGATAAAAGTTGTGTGCAAACTTTTTTTGAAAAAAAGTTTATATTTGACAACTCTATGTTTTAGAAAGCTATCTGGGGAAACTGCTTGTAAAAAAAAATCATATATACATATACATATACATATACATATACATATACATATACATATACATATACATACATACATACATACATACATACATACATACATATATATATATATATATATGTGTGTGTGTGTGTGTGTGTGTGTGTGTTTTCTGAGGTTCTTGCGGGTATTTGTATGTGGATCTTTGGTTTTGGGTTTCTCTCAGCGTAAGATTGGAAGTATCTGAAACGCGTTTCGATGAAGTCTCATTCATCATCTTCAGGCTTCTGTCTTCAGCTCTGTGCTTCTCAGAGCTGAAGACAGAAGCCTGAAGATGATGAATGAGACTTCATCAGCGTTCCTAGATACTTCCAATCTTACGTGAAGAAACCAATAACTAAAGATATATATATATAATGGGAAACAATGTAACATGACCTCCATAACTTAGGAAAAGTTGGGAAACAAATACAAGACTTTTTTTCAAACCTGTGTTAATTTTTAATGTTAAATAACATTTAACAAATGTTTAATTAATAATTTGTAAAATGATGAAATGATAAAAAAGCATTATTTTGATTAGCACTGATTAGCATGTGTGGAAAGATTTCAGCCCATTCGGGTTCTCTGCTCATATGTATAACAAATATCCTGGAAATGTGATATGTGGATCCATCATTCCCTTTTAACCTAAAATCAGAAGTGTACAGCACAACTGGTTTAATTCTGTAGCTCTTGCTTTCCATGTTATGAATCTTCTTTTTAGTTACTTTTTAAATTACTTTTATGAAAGGGCACATATTCAGGGAGCATATTTCTACATAATACAAAAGTTGAGTTTTAAGTACAAAATCCAGAAGTGATTTCAAAATGGAAATAAAACTAGATAAATTCTTCTTTTTAATTGGAACAGTCAATGTTGCCATCTTTGCTCAGTAAATGTATTTCTAATATGAGTGCTCTAGAAAACATTTTACAGTGGAGTGATACCATAATACTGATCATAATTTCCCACATATGTAGTTATTTATTCATTTTTATGTCACACATCTTTCTTATAAGGTGATCCTGGGACATTTACAAGTTATAAAACAAGAAAAATAATTAAAATATATTAAACTGTAAAAATATGCACATTAAAATTTTAAAACTATACAAAAACCAATATTAAGAGATGGATGGCACAAGGAAGAGATTTTCTTACCCTGTCAGCCAGCTCCAGTGCTGAATGCCCCCTTGGGGGCCCAGGTTTTTGGACTTGACTTGGTCTAGAATGCTCAAAGCAATTATTACATCATAGCATCACTGTAGCACACAACCAACTAAAATCCTACAAAATAACATAAATGAACCAAAAGACCCAGCAACACTTAAAGAAAAGAAAAAAGCATTCATATACAACATACAGTTTAAGGACTGCAACTTCTACCATGTAGGACAAACAGGCACAAGATTGGTAGAGTGCATCAATGCACATCAACTAGGAATCAGAAGATATGATGAAAACTCTTTAGTTTCATAACTCATAGACAGATATAACCATAGTTTTAACTTAGAACCTGTCAACATGCTAGACCAAATCAAAGAAACAAAAACCTCACCACTAATCAACACCCAAATGATCAGAAATTAACACCAAGATTAACACTAGATCAACAACAAAACACAAAAAATATCCCATCAAAGAACTGCCAAAGAAGCTGACAGTAAACAATAACCCAGTCAAGAAACCACCAAGACCACTCCCGCCAACACTGACAGGGGGACCAGAATATAAACTGAGAACAAACCCTACTTCCAACTAGCACTGATGATGTTACCTAGTTTAGTGATGACATATCTGCTAGAAAACAACCAACCTCAGAGAGTACTAAAGACCCCCACATCTAATGAAAAATCAAAAGAGATATGACTATGATAGTGATACACATTTTAAAGACGGGGGGGGGGACTTCATATACATGGTTACAGTTGCCACTTTGATTTTTTTACCCAACACCTCATCCCAAATCACCCTAGGACTTTACCAATCAATGCTAGTAAAGTTCAGAATAGAGAAGGTGTGGATCTATTGCACTGTATTGTAGTATTCAGTTATGAACTTATTAGAGACTATGAAAGGGATTCCTATTGGAAAACAGATGTCTTTCAATTAATTTTTGAGAAAGTTGTTCTTCAAACCAACTCAATCTTAAGCTGTGATAAATTTATTTATGTGTTTTCTTGAAGATTATATCTGTGTGGCAAGTTCACATCCTCCCAGCACAACATAATAGTTAATGAAATGCTGTGAGATAAATTAAGACGGAAGATATTATCCAGGGCATTCACCAGGATGTGAAAAGAACTGGCAGAAGCATGCTGCCCTTAAAATGGTCCCCTATTACTGAGATTTTGTCAGTTCTGATCTCTGGCAAAATCAATAGATGAGCAGTTTCATCATTTGAGTGAAAATATTGAAAGAGATTGTCTGAACAGATCCATTAAAATCAATGGTCTTCTTTCAGTAGCCATGATTATTTTAGTCTTATTGATTTAAAGTGTCTACTTTAGGTATATAAAGCCAAGACTGATCACCTGATAAAGCATGATAGAACAGGTTGTTTCCACTTTTTGAGATCCCTAATAATAACAATGAAAAAAGATCACACATAAAAATGGGCAAGCCATTTATTTTTATAAATAAAATATATGACCTTCATCAGTTAAGTTATAGGTTTCCTCTTCCCCTCTTATCCAGTCCAAACAATTTGGTTAGATAGTTTTCTAAATCAGTTTTTAGTGTAGAAAATTGCATATTTTTACATCTTAGCTTAATTTAAAAAAAAAAAATTCTTCCAAGAATTTCTTTCAAGGGTTTGATTTTTCCTGAAATTTCATTCATAGCGAGGAAAACAAGAAGGCGATCAGTACAGAGTAATACCTGCTACTTGAAAATTTGAGGAAAATATAATCACAATATCCCATGAATTCAGGGAGGGTGTGTGGAATAAACAGTAATAAACTGAACCAATCAATAAAGTAAACCTAATGTCCAAAATCAACTGCTATGTCTTCAAGGACTTGTTATCTTAAATTCAGAAAGTCAAATGGGTTTATTTTCCAGGTCTTCTTTGGCCACCCAATTCTTCATGGCCTGTCATCTTCCTGTTTAACATGAAGTAAGAAAGAGATCTGGGTTTCTTACCCTGTTACCAAATCCGGACTTCTTAAAACATTAAATGAAATGTTTCTTTTATGGCTCATTATTTTAAACAGTGATGGAAACCAGCTCCCCAGGAATTTGTTAACTTTTTTCCTAAAGGAAAAGTATTTTTTCCTAAAGGAAAAATGTGAAAAGGGGGGAGTGTGGCAGCCCTATGCTCCTGAGCTAACGCACTGCCCATGGGATCTTTGACAGAAACTTGGCATCAATCAGTCCTATTAAAATGACAGAAGGCCTGGCAGCTCTTAGCCCTGCCTGCAAGATGTACTAATATTTACAAACAAAAAAGAATGTTTCTGGCTTTGTTGAAATAACACCACCTTCCTCATTTGACTGTTCTTTAAAGCAGACCTTTGCAAACAGCTACCAGAAGGGGACTGGAAGCAACAGAAAAGCCAAGATCTTTCATCAAATGCTGAAAGTTTACTTTGAGCCTCAAAGTGGTCAAAACTATATCAAATAGATTGTGAGTCTACATATGTAGTCATAAGTTATGCTATTATTCTAAATGTGTCTGGGTGCAAATGTGTGCATATTAAGTAAACGAATATCTATTTATTCTAGATGCATACCAAAAACAGGCTGTGATTTACAAAAGCATATACAATGAAAAATTCATTAATCTTCATAGTGTTAAAAAAAACCTGCAGTTTAAGCATGCATATACATATATACAGAACTTAACAGAGCCTCAAAACCCAAAGGGAGGGGAGTGAAAAGAATTACTAAACAGTACAATTGCCAAGAATTTCTGATTCATTTGATCATTTGCTCGTGGGTGGGGGGGCTAAAGTAGGGACATTTTCAACCTGCGGAAGCCTGTCTGAAGCCTGAGGACTGCAGAAATAGCATGATCCAAAATTAGAAAAAAATTAATAATTTCCTTACGATCCTTTATCCAAACCTTCAGGTTTTTCTCATCTACCTCCTGGCTGAAATGTTAGCTCCCTATGGAGTATTTAGCATTGGAGATGAAGGAACACGTTTATCTTAGAGGCTAAGTATGAGATTTGTAAGTTATTATGTCCTGCAGATCTTCCTTGAATATCATTTGACTATGAGTTACTGAAGTTTAATTCTGTAGACAGAGAGAAATTTTATTATTTCACTTTGCAGTGTCATCCCTATCATGGCCATAACCTTTGGCATGTTTAGCTAATATCACTAGCAATTCGTTTATTTTTCTACACCCTTTACCATTTTAAACACTGTAAATCTCAATAACTGTCAAGTTTGGCTTAAATCATTTATTTCCTAGGAAAGCTTACATATATTATAAAATAGTACTAAAATATCAATATTCTAAGGTTTTTAAACAAGAATCTCGATATATTCAGATTTTGGGATTGGAAGCACTTATGCATTGTGTGTGTGTGTGTGTGTGTGTACTAGGGGTCTGCATGCCATTTTTTTTAAATAGAGCTTTGAACTTTGTCTGAGTGCTGGGCTGTGATTAAAGTAGACTAACTTTTTTAAAGGCTTTCTCAAGAGCTTAAAAAAAGGAGCCATTGCTTGGTTACAATCATTTTAATTTGTGGAGAACTTTAAAAAGCAGTACTGTTTAGCTCATGCAGAAGGCTCAAAAAGGATTTCACTTTAGAGATGCTGGACATATGCAATGTACATTTTACAATGTGGTTTAGTACATGTGGCAATCTTTAAGTCAATATCTCTGTTGTGATGGATCACATGTCATTACCCAAACAAAAATCACTTTTGCCCAAAGTTGGATTATTTGCCCAGGTTTGGAAAGTGTTGCTGTAATGGTTGGATTCTAACTTTAGACATTGTGTAGATGCAGCTTGGTCTAAGTTTAGATGATCAGGCATATATGGTTGAATAATGTATATAAAAGTCAAACATGAAACTCTTAGACAATAAAGTGATGAAAGCATTTGCCTCTTTATTCAGAAATGGTCAAGTGCTTTTCTGTTGACATACATATGGCTTTGTTGGGAGACAATGCTCCATTGCTCAAATTTCCTTCCAACTGAATGCTATGTCAGTGCAATATTCTTCCTCTTCCTCTGGAACTCTTGAGGTCAATAACTTGTTAAGTGGGAATCTGCAATAAAAAAAATGCTAAAATATTTGATAGTATTTGCTATCTTGAATTAAAAATATTGTGTCATCTGATAATTTCAAATATTGAACTATAAATCAGCCCTCTCAATATATGGAACCCCCATTGCTCTTCTTTAAACAGAGATTTTTTTTAAAGTAAATTTTCCCAGAGCAGGAATGCACAGAATTCAAAGACACTTATTGTTACTTACAAGGAAGTGTTGGAAACCAAAGGCTAGTTTGCTATTACTATATTGAAGTGACACGTAGCGAAAGAGGAGAAGCAGCTGCTTTGGGGCCTACAGATATAAGGATATGTCTTCCAATCTCCTTATTCCTTTACCTGTCATTTCAAACAAACAAACAAACAAATTAAAAAAAAAAAGATCCTGGATCTGGATTGTCAAAATCCAGATACCCGCTAGATATCAGCAAACAGCATTTTTTTATTTCTTAGTTGGCAGCTAATTGTTGTAAACCCTTTTTGTAGTCCAAATTGTTTATTACACAGTTGTACAGGGTCACAATAGGAGATGGTCAGGAGGCCCAACACCCAACAGCTATTTTGTTCAGAGGGTGGACAGTTTCTCTACCTCCTTCTTGCTTCCCTTACACATAAAACCTAGCCCAGGCACCCATAAAATAGAATGCTTTTCCCCCTTTGTACAAGAAAATCTCATGTTGTTATCATAAATAGGCTTGAATATATTTGTAGTTTCAGAGACTTTGTTTTATATGGAGACTCTGGGGGATAAGTACAGTATATGTAGATTTATAATTTATAACTTAATTACCATATTAAGAATCAACATATTGTAATATCAAAGCTCAAATTTAACATTCAGTTATGACATGAAAATATTAAAAATATAAAATCTACCCTATTATTATCTTATTACCATTGTAATGTAGGATTAAGACCAGGGAGAATCCAGTTCAAGTCCAGTCTTAGCAGTGAAGTTTCATTCAGTTGTCTCTTGGTGTAACCTGCTTCCCAAGAACAGGGCTGGAAAGGTAAAAAATGTGATTAATGTCACAATGAAAAGGAGGAAAAAATACCCCCCTTGATTCCAAAAAGTATTATTTTTCTTAATTATGCATCTGGTTTTGGTTGCTAACTCTTACTGGCTTTTTGTATGGGAAAAGTCTCTGAGAATTATTTCCTTAAAAACATTGTTTCCATTTCGGGAAACATCTCTGCTTCCCATGTAGTTGTGGGAACTCAGAATGTTTTCAATGCTTTTTTTTTTTCTTACAGTCATTTTAGGCCAAGGCAGATGTTCACCTGGACCCATGGCTCATCTGACTAAAAAAAAAATTAATTACAGTAAAACAATAAAGGAAGTAGGAAGCTAGTAAGCAGCACATAAAAACACTAGTCTTTGGTATAATCTTTATTTCAAACAAAAGTTTTGGGTACTGTATAATCTGAATTGTAATTTTGTAAAGTGAATGGATTTAATATGTAGAATCACACAATATATGCCATTTTCCTCTTGTGCCAAAATGGAGGTTTTCTAAATTGCATTTGTACAGTTATTGAACTAAAAGAAAATGAAAGCAAATGCCACTGCAGCAGTTAAAAGGAAGAATTCTCCTGCATCCCTAGAGATGGGTATTATTGTTATAAACACTCACCTTAAGACAATAACTCATCTTTCAACAGGCCACTGTGTAAATTTGTATTTTGAGTTCCATCAGTGAGACTCTGGTTTACCTTTCCTTGTTCTGGGTGGAACGCTTTTGAGAACAAAGAGACAAAAAGGATAGACATTGGCAATTCATTATTAGAAATCCTTTATTTTACAAGATAAAAGTACTTCACAGTACAGAATGGAATCTATATGCATCATGATTCCTGCATGTAGATTTGTGCTCCTGAGAATAATGGCGTAATAACTTCAAAACTCAAAGGACATTTTTTTTAAAAAAAAGTTATTTATCAATAGCTTAGATATATATTGGATTCTGCTACTGTAGCTTAGATATATATTGGATTCTACTACTGTTTTCAATTGCCTGTAATGCTGAGTGTAAAACTGTCATCTCCTCTGGGGAACAGATGGCAAATGCACTAAAGTTGAGACTAATGTTCCAGTGAGCTGTAATTCACTAATATGTACCCCAAGCTGGGGAGGAGGGGAATGTGACATTTCTGAGGAAAAAGCAATGCTCTTTGGCCACAGGTTAAATGTTTGCTATTAAAATTGAAGTATGTCAGAAGACATAATGCCCAACTGAATTCAGCATAAATGAATATGCTTGGATGATTTTTGCCTTTGTTGCTATTCATGGGTTTTGAGAAAAAGATTTCCTGATAAGATCTTGAAACCAAAGTTTTAGAAGCCTCTGATTATCATATAATAAGGTTTAGGAGCAACATCTTATTGCATCCAGTGTTGGGCTCTGACTAGGGAAAGGGCTTATCCCAAATGTGCTTCTTCCAAAAGGCAACTAGATTTTCTTGTTTTTCTCCTTTGAGAACATTTTGCTCCTCATCCAAGAAGCTTCTGTTAGAACTTACTAACAATTCTAACCAATTAACTGACTGATTAACTAACAGTTAGAATTGAAGAAACTTCTAGAATGAGAAATTTTCAAAGAAAAAAAACAAGAAAGTTCAGGTGCTTTTTGGAAAAAATATCTTTGAGAAAACCATGACCTGGATGATTGGGAATCTGCATTGGCATGAAAAATAGCTCAGACTGATCAAGAAGAACCTTTCTAAAGCTTTTTAAAAAACAACAGTCAGATAATGAGTCTGTATATTAAATATTGTAAATGTATGTATGTATGTATCTATACATACATACATACATACATACATACATACATACATACATACATACATACTGTTGTGAATGAATAAAGTAAATAAGCCCAAATGCAAAGTAGGTTTTGGAAGCCTGCACATTTGATTGGTCCTTGAACAGCGAACAAGGATTGGTTCATAAAAGCCCCTGATTGGCCAAACTTAGGACACTTCCTATTGGTTATTGGTTTGGACCTTATGCACTTATTATTGGTTAATAGGGTAGCAGCCAACCCTATAAAAGGGTTACTGCTGCCCATAGCCTTGCTCTGTTCTGTTCTATTTACTGTTAATAAAGAGTTGAAGTCACTGGTCAGATGTCTGGTCTCCATTACTCTCCAAACTTAACACTGGCGACGAAGGTGGGATACGGAGACCGAAGAGCTGACTGATCTACAGAGCAACACACAGAGCACGTGGTCGAACACGCACCATCAACGACAACATGGCCAGCGGTGCCGTACCACCCGCTCCATTCAACCCAGAAACCGAAGACTGGGAGTCGTACATGGATAGGTTCCAAATGTTTCTGGAGACCAACAATTTGAAAGATGCAACAACCGACAAAAAAAGAGCTATATTTCTAACTCACTGCGGGCCCACCGTGTTTAAAATGGCAAAATCACTTGCCAAGCCAGCCAAGTAAAAGAGATGGACTGGGACGTCCTCGAGCCTTTACTGCACGGGCTCACTACGCCCACCGTGCCAACCTTAGTCAGAAGACACGAATATTACCAGAGGGACCAACGGAAAGGTGAAAGCCTTGCCAACTACATCGCAGATCTCCGCAACCTTGGAGGCCTCTGCAGATTCTCTGATTTAGAAGAAGCCCTCTGAGACCGCCTGGTTCTGGGCCTAGAAGATGGCACGATCCAGAGCAAAATTATGGCTAAGGGGGACATCAGCCTCACCGATGCCCTCAAAGAAGCCACTGCAGCGGAGGCGACCAAAAAGTCGGCAGCCCGAATGCGCTGCACCAACTCACCGCTACGTCAACCGCTAAAGATACCTCGCCTTGCTCAGAGAGACACCGGTATCGACTCACCACGAGGACCTAGAATCCCCATCAGAAAGCGATGAGGAAGAGGTCAACCGACTCCGAACAGAACGAGACCAGTTCACACAACCCTCATCTCGACCTTGTGCAGGATGTGGGCGAATCACCCCGATCCAGCTGCAAATTCCTCGACGCACTCTGCCGCGTTTGCGGGAAAAGAGGTCACATCGCAAAGGTTTGCAGATGCAAACAAAACTCCAAACCCCGACAGGCCGAATACCAGTCTTCAGGATTCTTCGGCACACCCCGAGACAAACTGAATCACCAATGGGAAGCCACTCCTACAGAAACAAACCGTCCACCACTTCCACCAGGCGTGAAGAAACCAGGCGAGAAGAGACCCACCAAACAATTACCATAGGCCACGCTACATCCCTTGATGCCAGGAAAATCCGAGTAGAGGTCGCTATCGAAAACAAACCTTGTGTAATGGAGGTGGACTCAGGATCATCTCTCTCGATGGTGTCCTGGAAGACGCTTCAACAGCTCATTCCGACGATTCGCCCAAGACCTAAACCCTCAAAGGGTTATCCTCAAAGATTACCAGGGTAACCGAATTCCCATTGTCGGGTCCCGCCGATTCCAGGTCTCTTTCAAGGACCGCACCGTCGCACTGCCACTGACTGTCATGGACCGTGACTGGCCTAGTCTTTTAGGCCTTCAATGGTTCAGACCGCTTGGAATCACAGTAGCCGGAGTCCACCGTGCCAAGAGCAACGATTGGGAGGAAGCCCTTGTGCAAGAATTCCAAGACGTTTCGCGAATGGACTAGGCAAGTACAAGGGGACCCCGATCTCATTTAACTTGAACCCCGAGGTAGCACCCATCCGCCTTAAGCCGCGTCGGGTGCCGTTCGCCCTGAAACCTAAAATCGATGAACAACTCGATAAGCTAATAGAACAGGGCGTGCTGGAACCCACCGACCACGCCCGATGGGAAACCCCAATAGTGACGCCTATCAAGCCTGATGGGTCACTGAGAATTTGCGGAGACTACCGGGCCACCTTAAACCACGCACTTCAGGAAAGTGCGTATCCAGTGCCGGTAGTGCAACACCTGCTCCACTCCCTGGGTGGCGGGAAAGTTTTAGCTAAACTAGACCTAGCCCAGGCATATCAACAATTGCCTGTAGATCCGGCCACCGCGGAGGCGCAAACTATCGTCACGCATAGGCGCATTTAAATGCAACGGCTCCAGTTCGGGTGAGCGTCGCTCCAGGAATTTTTCAGAGCTTAATGGAAAGACTGTTACAAGGAATAAGAGGGGTCGTGACCGTATTTCGACGATGTACTCATCGCCGCCCCGAACAGAGACATTCTAGAAAAACGACTCCGCATAGTTTTACAAAGGTTCCAAAATGCAGGCCTCAAAGTTAAAAAAAATAAATGCCAGTTATGTGCCAAAAGGGTGGAGTTTTTGGGATACCTCCTGGACAGTCAAGGAATCCATCCCACTGAGGACAAATTAAAGGCAATTAAGAAGGCCCCCACTCCAAGGAATAAGGCAGATCTACAGGCGTTCCTTGGACTTATCAATTTCTATAACGTCTTTTTACCCAATAAAGCAACCGTAGCTGAACCATTACATAGACTCTTAGACAAAAAAGCAACGTGGGTTTGGGGACAACATGAACAAAACGCTTTCCAACAAGTAAAGAAATTGCTAACTTCTGATTCTGTACTTATGCAGTACAACGAGACTCTGCCGTTAACTATTACTTTTGTGACGCCTCACCTTTTTGGGGTTGGAGCAATCCTAGCCCACGTATTACCGAACGGAGCAGAAGCTCCCGTCGCATTTTTTTCACGAACTTTAGCTAAAGCTGAAAGAAATTATAGTCAGCTGGATAAAGAAGCTTTAGCTATTGTGGCGGCAGTTAAAAGGTTTCATGAATATGTGTACGGGCGTGCGTTTACAATAATTACTGATCATAAACCACTACTGGGGATTATTGCGGGTAATAAACCAACCCCGTATATATTGTCCCCCAGAATGACCCGCTGGTCTGAATTCTTGGCGGTGTACAATTACACCTTGCAACACCGCCCGGGGAAATCAATTCTCCACGCTGATGCATTGAGCAGAACACCGCTTCCAGAATCGGTTGAAGATCCAGCCCCAACCATCACAACGTTGCAAATTGAGGCTCTACACGCGCCGCCACTGACGGCGAGGGACATTGCCCTCGAAACAAAACGAGATCCAGTCCTGCAACACATCCTACGCTGGGTTGAGCGTGGTTGGCCAACAGAACAGCTATCACTTGATTGGGCGCCGTTTAAAGCACGCCAAACTGAACTGTTTTCTCAAAAGGGCTGCATCTTGTGGGGCAATAGAGTTGTAATCCCGAGCAAACTGCAACGAACTGTTTTAGCGGTATTGCACGACGGACATCCGGGCATCATGCGGATGAAAGCACTCGCACGGAGCTACGCTTGGTGGCTGGGAATCGACAAGCAAATCGAGGCCTGGGTCGCTACTTGTCAACGTTGCCAAGACGTCAGCAACGCCCCACCTAAAGCAAGCCCAACCGAATGGGAAACTCCGAGAGGACCATGGTCCGCGTATCCATATTGACTTTGCGGGGCCTACAAAAGGGCACACTTTCCTTATTACAGTCGATGCCTATTCGAATTGGCTCGAGATCCATCGAATGAGCACAACTACAACGGACTCAGTTATCAACAAATTAAACAGGTTATTTGCCACACATGGTTTTCCGGACGTCCTCGTCTCGGATAACGCTCCCACAGTTCACAGCATTACCATTTGAACAATATCTTGCTGACCGGGCATCCGCCATGCGCTGACCTCACCTGCGCACCCTGCGGCGAATGGGCTGCAGAGCACATGGTACAGTTTGTAAAAAAGACCCTCCACAAAATGGAATTCGAAACATCGATGAGAAAATCAATCAGATTTTATTGTTGCAGCACATCACGCCCACAGCGTTACCAACAAAACGCCCGCCAAACTTCTTATGGGGCGGAAACTACGATCGCACCTCGACCGGCTCCACCCTGCATACGCACCCAAAAAGCCTTCGGCTCCAGCAGCAAATGCCGGGAATTTAAGGTAGGCGATTTAATCTTTGCCAAAAATTTCTCCGGCGACCCTTTATGGATACCCGCAACCGTTACCCACCTCACTGGGCCTAAATCTTACCGCCTGCTAACAGACGATGGGAGGGTGTGGAACGCCACATAGACCAACTCCGTTCGAGATTACTACCCAGCGCCCATGGCTCCCCGGGTTCACCAACTGAGGGGGAGGAAATATCGAGTGAAATTGACTTCGACATTGACGGATAGCAGGCCAACGGAAACCCACGGCCCAGCGGTACCGGGATTGAAGCGGGAGGGAGTTGACTTTTCCATGGGACTTGAACACGGGGAAACCGAACTGCGTAAACCCAAGAAACACTCTGATTACGGAGACAACAACAACGGAAGCAGCACGGAATCACCGCAGCAAACGGAACTTAATAAAGATCATCCAAATGCTCCACCGAACCGGACTTGAGAACAAGCCCGGTGGAGCCACGGAATCATCCAGACAGACCAAACGGCCTGTCTACCTTGAAGATTTTGTTACAGCTCCTCAAACGGAACCCAAGGGGAGGGGTGTTGTGAATGAATAAAGTAAATAAGCCCAAATGCAAAGTAGGTTTTGGAAGCCTGCACATTTGATTGGTCCTTGAACAGCGAACAAGGATTGGTTCATAAAGCCCCTGATTGGCCAAACTTAGGACACTTCCTATTGGTTATTGGTTTGGACCTTATGCACTTATTATTGGTTAATAGGATAGCAGCCAACCCTATAAAAGGGTTACTGCTGCCCATAGCCTTGCTCTGTTCTGTTCTATTTACTGTTAATAAAGAGTTGAAGTCACTGGTCAGATGTCTGGTCTCCATTACTCTCCAAACTTAACACATACATACATACATAAATATATACATACATACACACACACACACACACACACACACACACACACGTGTGTGTATATGTCTCTCTCTTTGTTATATGTTGTATGTGTTTGTTTGTGTGTGTATATATATCCTCATGATGGTCATGTCCCTAAGCCTCCATTTAATAGATGGAAATTCAGCAATGCTTCAAATGAAATCTACTTTTAAAATTGATTCAAGAACCAATATGGCATCACCCTGTCGAGTTAATGAAGAGCAAAGCCAGGTCACAGCAAAATGTTACAGCAATGCAATTAGAGTAATCTCTGAGCCTTCTAAGACAAATACCTTTGCAATGTAAAGAGCCCAATCCGAAAAATTGCAAAGCCACATCCCATAAGTATTACACTTCTATAATGAACAATTTTGCATTCCTTGTGTTAGTTTAACTAACATTTCAAAAGAACAGTAGTGCTTAGCTGTACAGGAGTATCTCCCTGGAGTTTTACCTATCTTGCTGGCCCAGAATCACTCTTTATTTTTTTTATGGGCTTAAACAAATAATTTCTTGCTTCGGATAATTTCTTTTAATGTTTCTGTTACAATTTAGTCTAAGTTCAGTCACAAATTAATAGAAATTAAACAATGGTGATGCGCTATTGCTAACTCAATAGAAGTAGAATAAAAATATATTCATTGTATGAGAGGAGAAGACCTTGATGAATATAAATCACCTGATGGATTACATCCCAGAGTTTTGAAGGAGCTGGCAGATGTTATCTCAGAACCATTGTACCATAACTTTAAAAAATCCTGGAGCACTGGGGAATTTCCAGAGGATTGGAAAAGAGCTGATGTGGTTCCCATCTTTGGTGGGGAGGACAGACC
This sequence comes from Notechis scutatus, assembly GCF_049901735.1. Lineage (NCBI taxonomy): Eukaryota > Metazoa > Chordata > Lepidosauria > Squamata > Elapidae > Notechis > Notechis scutatus. Next base: position 33,314,679 of record NC_142025.1, on the reverse strand, counting down.
CAGGAAACTACAGACCAATCAGCCTAACATTAATACCTGGAACATGTTAGAAAAATATAATCTAAAAACAGATCTATGAACATCTAGAAACAAATAAGTTATAACTAGTAGCCAGCACAGGTTTGTTAAAAACAGATTATGCCAAACCAAGCTTATTTCATTCTTTGGCAAAGTAACTAAATTAGTAGACCAGTGAAATGCTGCGGACATATACTTAATCTTCCACAAGGCATTTTATAAAGTAGAACATAATCTACTTCTTCATAAACTCGCAAAATGTGGGATAGACAGCATCACCACCAGATGGATTTGTAACTAGCTGACAAACCGTACTAAACAAGTATCCTTAATGGTACTACATCTACATGGAGGAAAGTAAACAGTGGGATACCACAAGATTCCATCTTAGGACCAATACTCTTCAATATTTTTATAAATTATTTAGATGAGGAAATAGAAGGGGAACTCATCAAATTTGCAGATGACACTAAGCTGGCAGGAGTAGCAAACACCCCAGAAGATAAGCTCAGGATAAAAAAAATATCTTGATAGACTTGAACAATGGGCCTTATCCAACAAAATAAAATTTAATGTGGAGAAAAGCAAGGTTTTACACCTGGGCAGGAAAATCCAAAGGTACAACTACGAAGGTACAACTATAGGTGAAACCTGGCTCAAAAACAGTAACAGTGAGAGGAACCTTGGAATCCTAGTGGACGATCACTTAAACATAAGTCAGCAATGCATGGCAGCAACCAAAAAAACCTAATATAATCTCTGATTTTATAAACAGAATTAAAATCACATGAAGTATTAGTATTGCTTTATAAAGCCTTAGTAAGACCACACGTGGAATACTGCATCCAGTTTTGGTCACTATATAAGAAAAAAGATTTGAGACTTTGGAAAAAGTACAAAGAAGAGCAACTAAGATAATTAAAGGCCTGGATACAAAAACATGATTGATTGACGAATGATTGCAAGATTTGGGATTGGCTGGTCTAGAGAAAAGAAGGACCAGGGAGGGCACGATAGTATTATTCCAGTATTTGAAAGGCTTCCACAAAAGGAAGTAGTCAATTTATTTTCCTAAGCACTAGAGGCAGGACAAGATGGATGGAAACTAATCAAGGTGTCAAGCTACAGAACTTTTTCCCATTCAATTAACAAGAATGAACTTCTGAAAACCAAACGTATCAAAAGAAATCCTTTATTGAGATGAGACAATTCATGTAGGAATTCAAAGCAGTTCATGACTGTGGGGATGTTGCAACAGTCGTAAGTGTGAAAAATGGTCATGTCACTTTTTTCAGTGCCATTGTAACTTTGAATGGTCAGTCCACACAGTCAGGCATACAGGGATAGATAAGGGAGTTTAGAACCCCTCGCCTTATCTTGATGTGTATTTAGTGAAGCAAAAGCCAGCATGTTAATTCCACCCCACCCCTTCTCTAGAAACTACCTTTTTCACACTTTACCAGGGCATACCTAATTTTCCCCCACCCCCTTTTTAGAACGAACTTTTCCAGAGATTCCCAGGACACATCTCACTGTGGAATTTTTATGATCTTCTCATCTCCTGGCTGTGCCTCTCAGAGGTGATAGGTTCTGGTCATCTGGGTTTTCTCCCTCCATTGTATCATGTGTGGTTTATACAAATTCGATATAAGATTAAATATATTCAGGTTACATCAAGACAGGATTTCTTTATCAGTCTCCCTACCAGGGGTGGCATTCTACTAGTTCGCACCTGTTTGCTAGAACCGGTTGTTAACATTCTAAGCAGTTCGGAGAACCAGTTGTTAGAAGAAATTACTGGCCTAATCCTGTAAGGAAGGCAGGAAGGAAACATTCTTGTATTGTTACAGAAACTGCCTCTCCATTAACCCTTATTACATTCTTGGCAGGACTAGACTTCCTGTCTCAGGAACGTCTCTGGAGTTTTTTCTCCCCTCCTTTGTTGGTACTTTGCTTGTGTGGACTGACCATTCAAAGTTACAATGGCACTGAAAAAAGTGACTTATGACCATTTTTCACACGACTGTTGCAACATCCCCACAGTCATGAGAGGCCAGGCGAGGAGATGCGTGCCTCGATGTGAATGATGTTGAGTTGGCCATGCCCAGCTAATAACATGACCACCAAGCCATGTCCACCCAGTCACATGACCACCAAGCTACGCCCACCACCTAAGCCACACCCACAGAACCGGTTGTTAAAAAATTTGAATCCCACCCCTGCTTCCCCCACCCTTTTCTTCTTCCACTGAAGAAATGACAGATACACGGATCTGACACAAGGACAAAAGCAACCTGGAATTACGGAGAAACTTCCTAAGAGTAAGGACAATTAACCAGTGGAACAGCTTTCCTTCAGAAGTTGTGGATGCTTTATCACTGGAAATTTTTAAGAAGAGACTGGACAGTCACTTGTCTGAAATAGTATAGGCCTTCCTGCTTGAGCAGGGGACTGGACTAGAAGACCTCCAAGACCCCTTCCAGCTCTATTCTGATTCTGTGGTATTTGAGTCTTTCCTTTACAACTAACTCATTAGATAATTTTAGTTACAGTCCTTCCATTCAGGGGATAATAATGGTTCTTATTTAATAATTACGAAAATAATGTTTATATAGTTTTAGAACAGTTGAAATAATACTAATGCTCATGTTTTTATTTCTATTGTTACACTTGATAGATTTTCCCCATGTGACTTTGTTTCTTTACAATAAGGAAACTTAAAATAAACAACAACAAAGAACTACTTAAATCTGCAAATGTATTATTCCTTAAAGCTCTACAAAAGTTATTGGGTTTCAAAGTTAGATTTTGAAAACCTGGTTACCCTTTTGAACCTTGTGTATAATTTTAATGTTATGACCACTGATTGCATTATCTGTTAAATTTTGCTTGTCAAAATTATCTAAACAGGAAAAGGATATTTAATGCCTTATTTTGATCTTTGCAACTCCTGGCTATATTTTGCTGTGCTGCACACATCTCCTCTCTGCAATCACACTTTGACAACATAGGAAATCAGAAAATGAGACAGCTCTACAATAACCTGGAAAGAGTTCATCGGTTACAGAAATGGCTAATGTCTGCTATTCCAGGTTTATAGAGGTAGTTAATTTTACAGCACACATCTGTAAAATGAAGGAATCCAGGTCACCACATTACAAAAACCACAGCCAAACAGTTAGTTTAACTTACTTTTTAAGAATATGACACAGTGTGTACAAATTAATCTTGTTTTAAGTTTTGGAATTAAGCTAAAGGAAGAATGATAAGAAACTTTGGTGTGTATGTGTACATGTGTGTGTTTGTACATGTGCATTGTGTGCTTGTATAAGTCAAAGAAAATCTTTCTAAATAAAAAATAATGTTAATCTCCATCAACAACTGAGATAGATGATAGATACAGATAGATAATAGATAAATAGATAGATAAATAGATAGGTAAGACAGGTGATATGATATATAACATAGATAATAAAATAAATATAGATGATAGATACATGATAAGATAGATGATAGATAAGATTGATAATAGATAGATGATAGATAAGATAGATGATATGGTAAGTAACATAAATAATAAAATAGATAGATAGATAGATAGATAGATAGATAGATAGATAGATAGATAGATAGATAGATAGATAGATAGATAGATATTGTATTTTAACTTAATTTTATGAACAAAAACACAGTTGTTTCTTTATGAATATCTTCAAATCCAAATCATAATCATTATGGACCTAATGATTAAAAAAAGCACAGCCTTAACTGAAAAATTTAAATCAGATTTTGGAGATGCTTCTGCTAAGAGTTTGTTGTAACCTCTTCAGAGCTCAGCCTTCTCTTACAGCAACTCCTGGGTAGCTTTCACCTATTTTGGCAAGGAAGTTCCTCTGATCTTTTCCTTTCTTTTCCTGTCCTGCCCAAGCACTGGTCCACTAACAATAGAAATATATTTATTTATTTTATTTATTTATTTATTTGATTTGATTTGCCAATTGTTTACAAGATAATAAGTATAAATGTATACATAGTTGTGAATACATGAAATGGGTACATATAAGAAAAATAAAAGAAGAATAAGAGAAACAATAGGACAGGGACGGTAGACACGTTGGTGCGCTTATGCACGCCCCCTACAGGCCTCTTAGGAAAGGGGTGAGGTCAATAGTAGACAGTCTAAGGTTAAAGTTTTTGGGGTTTGGGGAAGAAACTACAGAGTCGGGTAGAGTAATCCAGACATTGACCACTCTATTGCTGAAGTCGTATTTCCTGCAATCAAATTTGGTGCGGTTTACTTTGAGTTTGTATCTATTGTGTGCTCTTGTGTTGTTATGGTTGAAGCTGAAGTATTCTTTTAAAAAGAATAAGAAATCAGCTGTGGAAGAAAAGTGAATATCCGCTGCAGAACCATCAAACCATGGAACCAATTAGTGGTCTGTCAGATTTCATTGAAACAAATCTAGGGGGTCAAGTAGTCTAACTCTACTCACATCAAAGTTCAGACAGAAATACTTGGAAAAGAAACAAATATGCCTTGAGCAATTTTGCCACAGGGTCAGTTACACGTATCTAGTAAAAGACTCAAGCCATAAATTATGATAGCTCCATGTGTTCTCATGCCAGTTTACCAAATAAAACTCTGGAGAACAAGGCAGAAGCTCAGAGAGAAGGAATGACATGGATTGTGATTTTACAAGTGGAAATCTCAGGCAATTTAGTTTTAGAAAATCCCAAATCATTGTTAAATATAAAGGAAGCAGATACCAAAAGGCAGGGATTTTAATAATAAACCTTATTTATCAATGCAAAACCTTTACTCTGCTATGTTTGTCACTATAGGACAGTGGTGGCTCACTTTTCAGCATGCGCCGAAAACCAAAAGAGCAGCTCCTTGATGCCGCATGCAGAGCACTGGAAACCGGAAGCTTAGCTTCCCGGAGCACGCATGCATGCCAGCCACCTGGTCTTCCAGTTTCTAATGCACATGCGTGCACAAAGGCCAGCTGGCCGGCGTGTGTATGCATTCCGGGGGATCTGCTTTTCTGGTTTCTGATGCTCCCGCATGTGCAAAAAACAGCTGGCCGATGCACGCATGTGCACCAGGGGAGCTGCTCTTCCTTTTTTTAAAAAAAAAATTTTTTTTAAATTTCCAAATTTTAAAAACATAAAACAAAACTTTATACATTGTTATCAACATCAAGACATCTTTTGCATTTCCTCACATTTTTCAGTGTATGTATTTACTTATTCCTTTACCATTGCATCTTACTCTTACTATAAATCAATATCTTTTATCCTTATATCTCAATCATCTCCATGGTATATTTACATATTCCCTCATTCTTTTCCTAATTGCCATTTTATTTTCTTTTTATTTCTAAACCACTCATACCAGGCATTCCAGGCCCTATAATAAATTGAATCTTCTCTTTTATTTTCATTGTGAGCCTGTCCATCTCTATACAATCTATTATTTTTTTAATAACCATGCCTTCCAGTGGAACCCTTTTTTCCTTCCAGAGTTTTGCGTACGAAATCCTTGCAGCTGTTAATATATGTAACATAATATATCTATCTGTTTTATTGCATTTTTGTGTTATTATACCTAATAAAAAAGTTTCCAGATTAAATTCAATTTTCTGATTCGTGATTTCTTCTACTTATTGTCTAATTGTATTCCAATATTTTTTCATTTCCTGGCATGTCTACCAGGTATGAAAATAAGTGCCTTTTTCTTTTCCACATTTCCAACAATTTGGGTCTGAATTAAACATTTTTGCCAATCTAGCGGGAAGAAGGTGCCATCTGTAGAACATTTTGTATTGATTTTCCTTGTATGCTGTGGATGTAATTAGTTTGTAATTTGATCCCCACATTCTCTTCCAATTTTCCAGGTCTATATTATGGTCAACATTTTTCGCCCATACCACCATCGTCTCTTTGACTACCTCCTCATGCATGTGGGAGCTACTCTTCCACTTTCCGGTGCTCCCACATGCATGAAGACCAACTGGCTGGTGTGCATGCATGCGCCAGAATCTGGAAGAGCAATGGGTGACAGCTGGCGTGCCCGGAAAGATGGCTCTATGTGCTACTTCCAGCATGCATGGCATAGGTTTGCTATCACGGCTATAGGATTTATATTTTTAAAGGTATCTTTTCCTGCGTGCTGTTCAGGTCAAAATTGCATAGATTGTACATTTCCAGTTGTGTCCTCAGACCTCTGAAGATTATATTCATGGTGGCACTTCATCTCATTTAAAAAAAAATGAAAACTGGGTCAGAAAGGAAAAACTGTGAAAAATGCAGTGAAGATTAACAAATCAACACTGAAAAATATTAAATGTTATCATTCTTTCCAACAACCTCTAGGAGAAATTTCCATTTATAAAATACACAAGAGTACAAACGGAGTTATTTTTAAAATAAAGGACATTGAAGGTAATGGGATAGCTAACTCTTCAAACTCATTTAAAGTAATGTTCTAAACAAAATTATAAATGTTCTTGCCATCCTAAACAAAATTACTAAAGGTCCCATGATGTAGAACTTCTGCATGATTTATGATTTAATTCTGAATCAGCATGTTTAAAAGAGAGGCAGATAAATTGCAGTTTACGCTGTCTGAATTTTATTTTATTTATTGACTTAATAGGAGTTAAATCCCATTACTATATGCATATTTTCAATTCAGATGCCAACCTACTGCTTTAGCTCAAATACCTGTGGACCAGAGTAATCACAACAGGATCAGAATTTTGTTTCTTTACTGTACATGTGCTGAATACTCTATCAGCTTTTACTGCAACTATGTATAGTTTGTAAAATGTTAGTGGACTTCCTTATATTGGAAATAGGTTTCTTCTTATGCTTTCAATTCTCTGTGCAATTCCAGCATTTTAGTAAATGCCACAGTGAAGAAAGTGTATGATGATAGGTTAGAAACCAGGAGACCATAAGTTCAAAAAAATATTGCCAAGAAACTGCATGGACTTATTCAGGCAGGTGGCAGAAGTCAACACAGACTTGAAGATGAACAAATATACACCAATCCCTAGCAATGATTTGATCATTAGCAATGAGCAATAGCACTTAGACATAAATACTGCCCTATAATCAGGGGTGGGATTCAGCCGATTCAGACTGGTTCAGGCGAACTGGATGCTAATTTTACATCCAGTTCAGCGAACCAATGTTCTGAAGACCAGCTGGCCCCGCCCCATCCCGCCCCTCCCAAGAGTCCCCACACACCCGGTTCTGGCTCTCATATAAGTGCAGGGAGGCTTCCTAGGCCCAAAACGGAGTGGGAGAGAGCAGCACACACCCCCATGCCCCATTTTGGCTCCCTGGAGGCTGCAGGGAGGCTTCCTAGGTCAAAAACGGAGCACGTTTTGTACAAATTTGTACAGATCCAGCCAATGGAGATTTATGCAGTAAAACACTTTTAATCATGCATATGTATCAACTTGCATCATTAGAACCAACCTGAAGGGATCAATAGTAGTAGTAGTAGTACTAGTAGTAGTAACAGGAGGAGGAGGAAGAGGAAGAGGAGGAGGAACTCAAACCATTTTTAAGCTGTCAAATATTTGGCAAGTATCTTATTTTTTATTGTGGTCAGAACTGAAATTGTCAAATGAATCTTAACAGTATGAGACCTTTTGGTGAATATTGTTCACGTATTAAGCTGAATATGCTTCAGACATTTCTATTCAGAAACATTTTAAAACAGGAATATTTTTACTGTCATTTCTGTCTGTCAACACCAAACGGCCAACTTGGGTGAATTCAGCCAAAACCCAAACAATTTTGATAACTAATTGTAAAAGATAGTGGACTAGATAGTGGAATAGATATATGGACCTGAATTTTCCTGTTGCCAGCACAAAATCTTCTCTATTCCCCTTCCTAAAGTCTCCAATTCTATCTATTCATCCACATGCCCTGTTTCTGGTCTTCTTCTGAAGAGTGTTGTTGAGAGACAAAGAAGCCTAAAGCAATATTCAGTTTCGGGGCCGCCATTGATTGACCTCCATGCAGTTGTTGAAAATAAAATATCTTGATTTTGTTTGCTATGGGAGCATCATTGCTATTTGGGGGGGGGGGAGTGACACTGAGAAACAAAAGATATAACACATCTGTGATGGCTCAGTAGGTCAATTTCCATCGTTAACTAATATCTGAAAAACAGATTTTCCTTTAAAAGTCCAACATGCTTTGGATTTCTTTCTAGAGATAAATGTTTCAAATGTTTGCTCCTGACAAATAATTTTTTGTTAAAATTTCTGGATGAGATTCAAAGCCCTGATCATTAATTTTAAAGCTTCAAATGATGCAGCATATCTGAGGCAACACTTTGCCAGAACTTGATCTGCCATTCATCCTGGTCATTTAAAAAAATAGAATCTCTGAGAGTTCCCTATTCTTGTCACATCTGGACAGCAGGGGTGGTATGGCAGGCCTTCTTTGTAGTGGCTCCATCTTGTAGACTACTCTGTGGAGTTTTTGGTGCTCTGTGATGATGTTACCTGATTGGGAATGAAGTATCTGCAAGCAAACAATGAATCTCAGAGCACCAAGAACTCCACAGTTCAACTCTGAGAACAAAAATTTTCTTCTTTTAAAACATTCCTCCAAGAACTACATGCAGCCTACTTTGCAGCAGTTTCATAAAGTTAAAGTTGTTATATTTCAACAGGATTTTGATTTCAGCTGCATGACTGAGTCCATATCTTTGATGGGAAATCTTGTAGGATATTAGTCCTACCAACCAAACTGGTCTTCTTTCTCCCATTTACTTCCTTTCATTTTATAATTGTTAATACTGGTTTTGAGAATTTTAACAGTTATTACTTAACTTGCAGCATGAAAATAACCAAGGAATTCTTTTAAAAATAGAAATGCTTTTGCAGAATTATATCTTATGAGATGTGAAACCATACCTTCCAAAATTCCAGAGTTAAAAAATATCCCTAGACTTTCAAGGTATCTTATTGTTACATCTTATACAATAGAAGTTAGAATTTTCTCTATCTCTAGTACAGAACATCTAGTGAATATCCAGGTATTTACAATCAGTTCTTGTAGTCTAATTTCATCTGCATTAAAAATCTATATCAGAATAAATCTTTGAACTTTACTTAACATTCATCTTCAATTCTAGGCACTCATAAAAAAGAAATTAACAACCAATGAAGCCTATATATACAATTCTAAATTTTGAATGGCACTCTTTTCTCAATATTTTTCTTCCCCATATCATTCTTTTTCATTCTGCAGATTGCAAAGTTGTTTGTGAGTTAGAGAAATAATGCAGGGAAATAATAACATTGTTGCCTTTTCTTTTCTGCTGAGTTTTCACCTGCAAAATAATCCAGTTACTTGTGGCTCAGTGCAAAAGAATATGTCTTAAACTTTTTTCTTTGGAATAAAAAGCACTTTGAGACCAGTTAAAGATGTATATACAGGAAATACCAACCTGGAAATGACTGCTATGTCTCATTCCATTTTAGAAAATCATACAGCTATCTACAGTACTAAGAATCCTATTAAATATGAAAGTTATTTCTAGATAAATACAAATAGTTTTCATATAATGCAGATTTACTTGGAAGTAAACCATACTGAATTCAAAAGGAATTGCTATGGTATTTATGTCTTACAAATCTTAATGAATCCTTACATTTAAAAATCCATATACATGCTTATAAATTCAATGTTGCAGCCTAGTTAAGATACAATTATACAGTTATAAATCAGCTAAAGTATGTTGTTAAGTCTAAAGCTGCTGGCACTGTACTCAAGTATTAATTGTTTATCTGATATTTTGAGCAAGACCTGCCTGAATATTGCCTCCAACATTATACAGTATTTTACACATATTCTGCACTTTTCATCTCTGCTCCCAGTGTTTGTTGAATAAATAGAGGTAAGGGTTGGGATAGCAAGTATGACCTCAAACAGGAAGGAATTTTTAAAAAATCAAAATAGCTTTTATAATGTAGTTGATCATCTCCAACTTTGTAAATGTGTGACAGAGATGAAGACAAGTGAAAGGTGTTCCAAGACTGGACATGGAGTTTATATCTGCTTATATCAATTTCTGGTGAAGTCAATGACTCTCATTAGCTGGACTCAATGGATCCCATTATAGGGCAATAATGTATGGGATTCAAAACTCTGGGTAACACTATACAGGAGTAAAAAAAGTTTTCATTTTTTTGCTACAATCTAACGGCTATCTGGATTTTTGAAGTACAGTTCTGATAATCTAAATTTGTAACACAATTAGAATTATTTCAGCTACTGCTATAATGCAGCAGTTGGCCTGATGTCTTTCTGAATCCATTTGAGAAACTACAGACCCATAATTTAAGACTGCCATTCTCTGACATTTTCCCTATGCTGTTTTGAGAATGTAATAAATGTGAAATACGGAGCTTTTAAATAAAACAATGCTAAAACTTAGCTGGTTTATTATTATTATCTCTTTTATTCATTAAACACGAAACTTAGTCAACGGAACATTTAAAAATGTATCACAAATACCAGTAACTGGTGCTAATGATTGATATGGGTTGCTTCCAGCATCATAGGTGTCAACCAGGTAGCTTTTTAAAATATATGATGTTCCAAATAGCGCATTTTTTTGCAGTTCCACTGGTGTTATTTCAGGAAGCTGCCATTTCTTGAGGTGTTTTGTAAAATTCTTGGACATGGTACCAAGTGACAATGGGTATCACTGTTAAATGTTTCATCCATGACCATGTAGTTTTGATGGCCAGATCTTTATATTTCATGATTTTTTTTCCAGTTCTTTTTCTTCGATTCTGGCGTTTCCTGGTAGAGCTATATCAATAAATCATAAGCTTTGGCCCTCGACAACTGACATGTTGTGTTCCAAATGGCAATCTGTCTGTATTCACCGCCTCATTTTCGACAACTTTTTCCACTTTATGTTCCCATGACTACAGGTAGGGCATATTTTTTTACACAATGACCAGTGGATTAATTTAGCAACTTAACCATGTCTAGCTTTGTAGTCACTTTGCAGGATTTTGCTGCACTCACATATTAAGTGTGAAACAATTTCAACTTTGTCATTGCAAAGTCAGCAGTTTGGATTGTCAGTGGATTTTTGTATCTTCATTTTCATGGCATTAGTTTGTAGTGCTTGTTCTTGAGCAGCAAGTATTTAACTGTCCGTTTCTTTCTTGATCGTTCCTCTCTTAAGCCGTGCCCATGTCAAGTTGTTATATTTTCCTTGAATGTTTTTCAAGTGCTGTCCATGCAAAGCTTTGGTTTTCCATCCATTTAATCTGTCATCAAGCTGTTTTTCTGTATATTCTGTCTTTGTTTCTGTTGTTTTTATAATGTTCTCAATTTTCACAGCCTGCAGCAATTTTTCTGTACTTTGGTTAACATAATCATTCAAACTTCATTTTTCTTCTTCTACAGTTTGATGGATTTGTAATAGTCCTCTGCCCCCTATTCTTCTTGGCAGGGATAACCTGTTAATGTTACTTCATGTATGTAAAGCGTGGTACGTATTCAAAAGCTTATGTGCTTTCAGATCCAGGTTTTCCAGTTCAACCGCAGTTCAGTTGATGATTCCAGCTGGGTAGTATATCTCTGGAACTGCCCATGTATTAATGGCTTTAATTATGTTTCCAGCATTCAGCTTTGATTTTAATATTTTGCAGACCCTCCTGATGTATTCCTTTTGCGTTGACTTGACTTTTCCATTAAAGATATTATCTGTTTTCAATATGCCTAGGTATTTGTAATTTGCTAATGTTTTCACAATGCTTCCATTTCCCAGTTCTATTCCTTCTATTTTTTCCATTTGTCCTTGCTGCATGGATAGTCTAACACATTTTTCAAGTCCAAACTTCATTCTGATGTCACCGTTGAACCATTGAACTGTGTTGAGTTCAACACAGTTCAATTGTGTTGAGTTGTTGTTGTTGTTGTTATTTTGAGCTTTTTTTCCTGGGCTAATAACAATGTGAATCAATATGAGAATGATTGCCCAATAGCATATTCAAAGACTTTTCACTGTTAGGGAATCATTCTTGTTTGTTGTAGCAATTTTCTGAATCATCAGGCATAAGAAGGTAATCTTGTCTAGCAATATATTTTTGGCTGTCATTAGCCTAACTTGTCTTAAAAAGAATTAACAGTTAAGATTTGGTGAAAAACAAACAGAAGCAATTCGCCCTCTGAAGAACAGGGATAACTGATCCAAATCCAAACTGTCCTGAACCCAGCTGAACAGGTGTGCATTTCCATAATGGCTGACACAGTCAGAGAGGATGTTTTGTTGGATATTTGCAAACAAATTAGCAATCTTCCTGCTCCCTGTCCTGATGATTGAAATAAATTACTTTTTTAAATTGCTAAGCAGTTGACCCATCTGTTGGCCCATGAATGTTCAGATTCTCCAAGGGTTTATTATTCCAAATAATAACTGCCATATGAAACCGTAAACAATTCTTTTACAGATGACTGAAACACTCTGTGTTACTTCTGAAGGCAATTTGCAGAGCCATTCATAGCCTCATAAAGAATCTGCCCTTCAACAAAACTTTCACAAAGTGATGCTGACCAGTTTATATTGATAAAGAATATCTCATTTCTTTTCAGTAAAGGAGGATAAAGCTAGAACAGAAGAGAGGAATGACTGAGTATCCATTCCCTCAAGGACAGCACAAGGTGAGAGACCATGCCTTCCTGCAACTTCATGTCCCTCACACTGGCTTCCAGATTTGAGTGGGCTTATTTAAAGTAAAGTCTCTGCAAACAGATAAAAACAAGATGATATTACACTAACAATTGTTTACAAACATTCAGCAAGCTGGGTGAGGTAGCTAAAACTTGTCAAAATGCTGTTTGACAAGGAGGGGGCTCTTTTATTACATCCCTCAAAGATAATGGCAGAGAAGAAGGCTATTTCAGTGCTCTCTTTGCCAAATCACCTTTTATTAGAGCAAAAATACCAATTGCAATGTCCAGTCTGGGCTCAAAAGAACCCTGAGAAATACTACATCCAGGATTCAATGTGGGCAAGGAAATTAGAATGGAAATTCTAATTCTTCATTTGTCTAAGTTAGGTCAGATTGGTGATTTCATGGATACAGCCATACACTTTGCTTGGCAATAATATGGTTACAGTTTGCCATTTTTATTTCTGTTATTATTTTTCTTTGTTACTTCTCAGTTATGCCAATAACCCATTTGTATCTTCGTAGTTCAAGTACCATCCAGGTCTGAATCTTGCTTTGTTTCTTGAAATCAGTCAGGATAAGCTACGTAGTTTGGCATTAGTGTTTTATTGATTTGTCTCTCTTGTGAATATAAGAATCTCAGTTGATTAGCTGTCCTAAAAGTGATCCCATATCTGCTTAACACTTTGTTTCTTCCATGTTTAATCATTCTGGAAAGGCTACGGATTTGTAAAAACACTAGAGTTCTCTTCCTGCCTTCCAGCAGTTGGGCATCCTCATACGTGAATCTCTATTCTTTGAAGTTCCATTTTACTATTATAGTTAGCATTTACCTGATCTCAGTTACTCAACAAGACAACTAGGGGTGGGATTCTATTGGTTTGCACCAGTTCTATGGAACTGGTTGTTAACATTACCAGTAGTTCTAAGAACCGGTAAAACAGACCCCTGGCTGGCCCTGCCCCTCTCCGTCACTCCTCTGCTCCAAAAAACGGGGTTTTTTACTACACATATGCAACATTTTTTATGCATGCATGACAATCCTTGCCTCATTCTCCCCCACTTGCCCCTCCCTTCACAGCCCAGTTATTCATTAAAGAAGATGCAAACCCCGACCGTCTCTGCTGCTAGCTGCCCTCACCCGCCTGGCATGCCTCCCAGACTTGCCTTGTCCATCCTGCCTCTCAGGCCTGCCTTGCCCGGCCTGCCTTGCCCGGCCTGCCTACCTGCCTTGCCCAGACCACCTGCTTTGCCCGGACCGCCTCCCCCGGCCTCCAAAGACATGGATTGGTAAGTACAACCTCCTCCAACCCAGTTGCCTACCTGCTGCCGCCAACCTCAGTCGAGTGCCAACTCCCGGGCCACCCACTACCCTCGCCGATGCTCCCTGCCTCGCCTGCCACCATCTTCCCTCTCCCGTGGCCCTCCATTGTTGCTCCCTTGCCTTCCCACCACCGATTGGTGAGTGAGGAGGCAAAAGCAGCAAGCCCCACTGGTCCCCTATTTCCTCCTGCCGCTGCCGCCACCAACCCCAGTCGAGGTGCCAATTCCCAGGCCACCCACCACCCTCGCCAACGCTGCCTCGCTCACCCAGCAGCCGCCATCTTCTCTAGGCCGGCCGCCATCTTTGCTAGGCTGGCACCAACTGTAGAACCGGTAGCTCTGAAGAGCAGCAGACACAGAACCGGTTCTATGCCTGCTGATGTTTTTGCCCACCTGCCCGCCTGGGCTCTTATCTGACCGTTATTTCCTACGTTTTCAACTTCAGCTGCCGTGCAAGGCACAGCTGCAGTTTAAAAAGCAGGAAAAAAGTACTTTTTCACAGGCTGCTTCTAGCCACGCAGCGCTGCTCAGCTGTCCAGGCAGCAGGCTGATGACGATTTGCAGGCACCCGCGCAGCGTGCAGGAAAGCACATTGTAAATCAATGAACCTCGTAAATCACTGAACTGGTAGTTTACCCTGTTGGATCCCACCCCTGAACAAGAGTCAAAACCTGCCTTCCCAACCTATTGCCCTTAATATGTGTTGGACTACAACTTCCAGCATTTCTGCCCAATACAATCAAAAGAACCAAACTACTAGGCCTAGTCATATTTCTGTGTCTGTAGCTTTTCTTGACATTTTTCCCCATGTTATTATTGTAATACCATCTCAAATATTATATTATCTACAGTATTATATATTATATTTAGTATTGTTATGTAAGACATAAGAAACAAGGAATGCTGAAGTCTAGATTCTTTAAATTTCAACTTGTTTTGATCCTTCTCCCTGTTTTTCTATTAACTTCATAGGCTCTTTTATGCATGAACCTTAGATGGCTCCAAAGCATTTCATAACAGCATCAACTTTTCCATTTAAAAAGTTAGATATAAATTATCCTCATGCTAGACCTTTGTCCTTGCCCTCTCAAATCAATTCCAATGCACTTGGTATTCTAGCAAAGATTATAAACCTCTGTCCATGCAAAGTAGCCATGATTTGTTCATGATGTGAACAATAACCCATCATGAATCAAGTACAGATGTTCGGGTGCTGATGGATGCTTCATGGAAAGCACATGCTTGTTTCTTGATCTATTTCACTTAAGCATTTATCATGTATCACCATGTCCCCTTTTTTCTCTTCCATCTTTTCATCCTCTTTCTATTCTTGAATTCCCTCTATGAATAATCAAAAGCCTAATGCCACACTTTGCATTTGATAGGCTTACCAAAATTAATTATTTTCTTTAAAAGAAAGAAGAAAAAGGAGGAGGAGGAGGAGGTCATTAAAAAGTCATAAACTGCTGCTCATGACATGATGACTTATTGGGATCTTCTGAGTAGCTAAATAACTAAGCCTATTCCTAGATTGATTTATGCTTAGGTGAATTACCTTGCACACAGGAATCAAAGAATTTGTTGCTATAGAAATCAAAACTAAGCAAATGAATTAGTGCAAGAAATACCCACAGCACAAGGTTCCAAACTAAAAAGTCATTTGCAGCCAAGCTAAGACTTTCATTTGCATAAACAACCAAGATGATCAGAGTGCTTTCTTTATAGTACTGGTTGATATGCCTCTCTCTTATAGAGGAAGGCTATCATCATTAAATCCTGTCACAATTTCCTCATACAGTATTCTTTTTTCTTTTTTTGCTTTCTAGGAGACAGTATATATTTAGGGAAACCAGTCTGAAATTTGGAAGCACAATTGTCAAAAATGAAAAATCTTATTTCCACCCTGGAAATGCAGCTTATCCCAGTCTTAGATAGCTGTCAGACGTATGGAATTCTCCATACAATAGAGCTTTTTGTTGAGTTTTCTGGAAGTTGAAGTTCTCACAGTTAAAGAGCAGCTTGGGAAAAACTATTCCACTGTTAAGCCTTAAGTACATTTAATACAGTTAATAAATAAAATTCACCCCACCCAAATGTGAGAAAACTCCCTTTGAAAATGACTTCTCTGTACGCAAATGCATGATTTATACTATAATTTATACTATATTTATACTATAAATTCACTTGCCAAAACCAACACCAACCATAAGAACCTCCGTTCTTGCCCTGACCTAACCATACAGCAACGTGCCCGCTCCTGTGTACTCCGCACTGAACTCAAAAAATGTCTAGGCAATGGAGAGAAGGACCTGTACATTGACTACCATGCTGACTGTATCAAAAGTAAGTCACACAACCCACAACTCAGCTTTAACCTTCAACCACAACCCTACCTCAACCAATCCACCATCACCCAAGACTAGGCACGTACGCTCCTAACTACCTCAATTCCAACTACTGCTGGCCTTAAATGCAAGCTACTCAATGCAAGAAGCCTTGTGAATAAAATACCTGAATTTCTCCTCTTACTAAATATGGCTAAATTCGACATCATATTTGTCTGTGAAACATGGCTCAATGTATCTCTCCCTGACTCCATTACCACAGTAAGAGACTATCATGTTTACTGATCCGATCGTGAAATCCGTAGAGGAGGTGGTGTTGCTATCTTCTATAAAAAGTCCTTACATCTAAAAAAACATCCAAGTTACCCAAGTTACTCTTCCTGAGACCATCATCTGTGAACTATCCTTAAATATCACGTTTCGATTCTTACTATGTTACAGAGCACCTGATTATGACATCGAACATGTAAACAAGCTAAATACACTACTCATATAGGCAGCATCCTGCCCACACGCTTTTATCTTTCTTGGTGACTTCAATCTACCTCATATTGACTGGACCCTAAATGAATGTACAACTGAATCCATACACGCAACCTTCTACAATGCTATTACAAATCTGGGACTGGAACAACTAGTAAGCAACAACACTAGACTAAACAACTGCCTCGATCTCATCTTCTGCAATAGTTTGAATTTAATTTATGGAATACAAACTAAAGAACCCTTTTCCAGCAGTGACCACAATATGATTGACTTTTGTCTCAACATACGCCCACACAAAAATCATCACAATGACATAATCCCCAATTATAACTTCAAAAAAGGCAACTATGATCTTATAAACAACGATCTCTCATCCCTTGACTGGCAATTTCTATTCACTGGATGCAATACTGTAGAAGACCATTACAACATATTTTTACTTGAAGTCAAAAGAGTCATCAAACTATATGTACCAACAACAACTCCCAAAACAAAAACAAAAAACAGATTACTCATAACAATAAGGAAACTTCAATCCATAAAGAGATCACTCTGGCGGAAAAACAAATCTGGTCACGTTGCCAATTTCAAAAAACAATACAAAAATTTATGCCACTAGATAAAAACTGAATGCACCAATTATCACATTAAACAAGAGGAAAATCTTCTACGCACCAATTCCACCCGCACTTTTTACAATTTTGTAAACAACAAACTAAAAGACTCAAGGTCCATCCCACCCCTGATAGGACCTAATGGTAAAGACTGCAACGATGACACCATTAAAGCCAACATCTTTAACACATTCTTCGGCTCAGTATTTGTAAACAGCAATGGATCATGCCCAGTATTTCCTAGTCAAACCACAGACAACTACAATGATCTAATACATATCGATTTTACTGAAGACAATGTTGAAAAAGCACTACGCAATCTAAAACCATCTCTATCTATTGGACCGGATAGAATATGTGCCTACTTCTTAAAAAAGCTATCCACTGCCATAGCCAAACCTCTAAGCATAATCTTTGAAAAATCTTTCAGGACCAGCTCCTTGCCTAACCTATGGTCACTAGCCATGGTCATCAACATCTTCAAAAAGGGAGACCCCAGCCTAGTTGAAAATTACAGACCAATCTCCTTATGCTGCGTCACCTGTAAAGTCATGGAATCAATTGTTAACCAATCCATTATCCTTCACTTAGAGACAAACAACCTACTCTCCAATAAACAATTTGGTTTCAGGAAAAAACTATCCTGTAATCTGCAACTCTTACACTGCAAAAACATATGGACTACACAACTCGATCAGGGCAAAACAATAGATGCAATCTACATAGACTTCTCTAAAGCCTTTGATACAGTGGTACACAACAAACTACTCCTAAAACTAAAATCTTATGGTATCTCTGGACAACTGCATAACTGGATAGAAGCATTCCTGTCAAACAGACAACAAATGGTCAAAATTGGGAGTGTCCTATCAAATTCTGTACCTGTCAATAGTGGTGTCCCCCAAGGCAGTGTTCTAGGACCAACTCTCTTCATACTCTACATAAATGACCTCTGTGATCATATTAAGAGCAACTGCATTCTTTTCACTGATGATGTAAAGCTGTTCAATACCACAGACAATACTGCTACCCTTCAAAAAGATCTTGACTATCAGAATGGTCAAACAAATGGCAACTTCAAATCTCAACAAATAAATGCTCTGTCTTACATATCGGCAAAAAAATTCAGAAAATAAAATACAAGCTGAATAATCAAGATCTTGTTGATGATCCAAGCTCTGTAAAGGACCTTGGAATACTCATCTCTAATGATCTAAGTGCTAGAGCCCACTGTAACTACATAGCCAAAAAGGCATTAAGAGTTGTTAACCTAATCCTACGTAGCTTTTTCTCTGGTAATATCACGTTACTAACTAGAGCATACAAAACATTTGCTAGACCAATACTTGAATACAGCTCATCACTCTGGAACCCACATTACATATCTGATATTAGCACAGTTGAGAAAGTCCAGAAATATTTCACAAGAAGAGTTCTCCACTCCTCTACTTGTTGTAGAATACCTTATGCCACCAGACCGTCTTTGGTCTGATCTAAGTATGGTATATAAAATCATACATTGCAATGACTTACCTGTCAATGAATACTTCAGCTTCAACCATAACAACACAAGAGCAATCAATAGATACAAACTCAAGGCTAACCGCACCAAACTTGATTACAGGAAATACGACTTCAGCAACAGAATGGTCAATGTCTGGAATACTCTACCTGACTCTGTGGTTTCTTCCCCAAACCCCCAAACCTTTTAACCTTAGACTGTCTACTATTGACCTCACCCCTTTCCTAAGAGGTCTGTAGGGGACATGCATAAGCGCACCAATGTGCCTACTGTCCCTGTCCTATTGTTTCTTTTATTTTTCTTATATGTACCCATTTCATGTGTTCATAGTTATGTATATACTTATACCTGTTATCTTGTAAGTGATTGACAAATCAAATCAAATCAAATAAATAAATAATGTAGCCAGACCCAAGTATATTAGCCTCTGTGCATTAAATGTGATTTCTGACACCAAAATCTTGGATGGATTAAATTATCTTCAGCATTTTTCCTTTCTTGATTTCCTCTCCATCTATTTATTCTTTGTTGACTCTTTTCTACTTTATGTTTTCTGCTATTGAGTAAGCAGAATAAGCAATACATGTTGCTTATAAGATATAATTTATACTGTCCAACCCCAATCATATTGGCTAGCAGATGTCCAGCACTTGTAGATGGTACCATGTTGAGAAAAGTGGTCTTATCAATGATATGCTAAATTTAATGCTGATAGGGAGGCAATGTAAAAGAAGCAACTTTAAATAGAAGTTTAAATAGAGTGTTCAGTCAAATCATTGGTCTATCCAATTCAATATTACCTATGTTGTCAACAGAAGTGCTTTAAAATCTTAGGCATGAGCTTTGTTAGCAATAACAAGCAATGATACAATTGCATGCAAATTCTTCTATTGAATTATGACATTCCCCTCCAATGTCCACTAATGATACATTTGTAATCAATAATGAGATTGGTTCATAATGACCAAATGTGTGCAACAAGAGTAAGATGCTTCTTATTACAGAGATTATGATACAATGGGAGAGTATTATTTTATTTATAAACTATTTGGTTACAACAAAATATAACCAACATGATTTATGGGAAAGGTGGGATTTTCTTATTTTGTTAAATGGTAAAATAATAGAGAACTGTTTTTGTGTTTCACATTCAACAGCAGCAGAAAGATCTGTATGTGAGAAAAAGAGAGAAGAGGGGAAGAGGGATTGACAATCCATTTTCTCCACACATTAATGCACACTTAACTAAAAGCTTACCATCAATATATACTATCCACAATATAGAATATCCATCAAGAAGCATTTATAATTTGACCATGAATGTCCTTTGGGAAACCAAAGTTTCATTGGAAACAGACTAAAGGGATTGTCTAGTAACTGTAGTACAGTTACTAGATGGCTACTGAAGGAACCCAGATGTACCAAAGACTGGAGTCTAAAGAAGTAAAATAAAATTCTGCAACCATCTTAAACTATTTTGTGGAGATAACTGGAACATGGATAGAAATTGTTTGTAGAGGTTGTCCAGAAAAATATAGTAGGGCAATAGCTGGCAGTTAATGTAGTTCCTCTACTACCATAGTAAGAAAATAACACTATAAAAATAATGTTGTACCCACTTATGCATATTATTTAGAAGAGCTCCACGTTGATCTAGTCAGGCCAATGCACACCTTAACAGAAATTCCAGCAAACGTTTAGACTCTTAAATATAAGAAGATCTCATTGATCTAAACAAGGTTACAGAATTTCCTTGTTCAAAAATGGAATGTAATTTATTTATTTTTGAGACTGTGTATCTTATCTCTTTGCAACCTGCAAGTGACTACTTTCTCTACATCCAACTTTATTAACATTTGCTACCTGACTTTTTAAAATAGAAATTAGACAACAGAGTTTTTCCTGGTTAGGTTAGGTTAAGGGTCAATAGAGTGCATCTTACCAGGAAAGAGTAAATTGAAACAGCAGCTCATAGCTGATGTTCACACTTTCAGGAGTTTGCTTTAATTGACTATTTTTTTAATATCACAATATCATAAGATTTCTTAATTGTCCTATTCAATAGAAATTATTAAAATCCATTGTGTTGTTTCAAGGCTTATTGCCTCTTCAGAAAATATACAGCTTGTTATGTGTTCGAAAACTGATGTATAAGGATATAACAAGCAAAGCAAATGTAGATAGATAGTTAGATAGTTAGTTAGATAGACAGACAGACAGACACACACACACACACAAACACACACACACACACACACACAACCTTGCTTGTTTTCTTTTCTTTTTTAAAATCTGGCTTTACTTAAAGTTCCTTTGTACCCACTGATGAAAAGGACAAGTTTCAGTCAATATATGTTGATATCACTCTCTTCATCCATTATCACAATGTGTGGATGCCTTTGATATTCCAAAAGCATTTGAGATCAAGCATCTGAACTCAACATTCAGTAATTGTAACCAGAAGCTTTTGTATAGAAAATGTACCTCCATGCTCCAGTTTTGTCTCCAAATTGCAGTTAGCACGTATGACTTAAGTTCTCATATTTCTTTCAGTAGATGGTCTGCTTATTGCCTTTTTAGACTAGATAGTACTGATCAGAATTTATAATAGATGCATTCTGAATCTGGATATATTAGAAGAATCTTGGTTGTGCCAATCTAGCACAGAATTTAGTCACTTTGCCAGAGCTGAATGATCAATGCTAGCATCAGAAGACTACAAAAAGATATAAATCTGTCGCCAGAATTAATCATTGGAAGCTGGCAAGAATTGATTAGTCAGCATCCAAGGAAAAATACAGCCAATTATATCAAATGACAGATATTCTCAGAAAGGGTAGTAGGTCTCCCATGCCATTAAAAAAAAGAATATAGACATTAGACAAATAGAAGATTTGTGGTGAATGAAACATAGATGAAGAAATCTAGGAAAATAATGCCACAGCTGATAATTAAAATTTATGCTAAATGAGTTATGGAAGAAATAACATATTAAAGAAAGTTTTAAAAATAAATGAATAAATCTATTTTATTACAGATATAGAAAGAAAAAAATGAAGATTTGTATAGAGCTTATTTGGTTTCCAAACTTTTGTTATAGCTTAGGAGTTCTTTCCAATTGTAGCTGCTATAAAACTGGTTTCCTACTATTTTGAAATATGAATCAGTATTGAATAGGCTTCAAAGATGCTTACTGTGGTTTTAAATTAAAGTAGGGAGTTATCTCCTCTTGAAAGGAAACATAGAAAATCCCATCTGCAAACCCCAATATGCCATCTCCAGCTTGCATCATTATCCTATTTTTGGTTTTCTCTCATCCATCAAAGTTGTTCACTTCCAAATACAATTCCATATTGTATTAAACCTTGCATATTTTACATAGTTTTACTAGGTACTGATATAGAACAAAATAGAGTACCTTAGAATAGAAGAATGATTTGTGTAGAATACTTTATTTAAGTGTGATAAGTAATATAAGGAGCACTTATTAACTAATAAGCTAACAAATACATCAAACCCATTTCATATTTTAACAGCACTGATACATGAAATGGGACTGAGAATGTATCACCCTCTCTACAAAAGACTAAAAGTTTCTTCAGAACTATCATTTGAGACCTTTTGTCTCCGAACCCATTTTCTTCTTTTTCTCCCTCCTATTGTTCTTTTATGGAGGGACATGGTTTCTGGAAGAATAAACTAAACAGCTGGCCTTTTTGTTAATTTGTTTGTTTGTTTGTTTTTGGAAAACTGTCCAAGGATGCTTCTTTCTTTGCAAGCCCTTCTATTGGAAGGGGCTCAATCTTATGTCAGATAAATAAATAAGATGAGGAACTGTGAAGTTGCTAACATACATAATTTGTTTTATTTTCTTCTTGATAAAGGTTGTCACCCACTTTTCATTCAGACCAGAGTCTCAGCCAGCTTCCAAAAAAAATTAAATAGGCATGAAAATCAGAGTAATAGGCTTTATGTACATATTTAAACTAAAGGTAAAATCATTGTGCCTTTATTTTATTTGTTAAAAGCATTTCCCATGTTTCCTCCAGGGTTTATTTGTGAATCTCTCTTCATCTAACCCCATAACAACTAGAGTAGATTGAAATGGGAAAATGTGAAAGTTACGTATTTCCATGCCCGAGAACAGATTTGAAATGTCTTAATTCACTTTAATCCTATATTTTATACTATATATGGTATAGTTAAACCTATAATTTCTAAGTGTACACTTACATTATGTACATAATTAGTATGCCTAAGTAGTACACTTACTGATAACTTTTTAGGCAGTGCATAAGTGGCCATTTTATAGGAAGGCCATGCTTTATTGTGAAATAATTTGAGGTAATTACAGTGTTTGCTCCCAATCTTTCACATTGCTACACCAATTAATTGTATGCTTTCTTAAAATAAACTTTTTTCCATTCAGCTTTTATGCAGATATTTCTAGTCAAGTGGTCAGAGTTCATGACCTTTAACTCTTCCTGTTCACTGCCTGCATTGTGATTTTTATTTTATTTTTTTGTTGCCAGTGGGTGGTCTCCCTAGACAGTGATCCTAGATGTCTGTACCAGATAAGTTCAGCATTCAGCTGGTAGGAGGGACCTGTCATTGACTTCAATGAAAGGTGAAATATGTAGGCAAAGGGCAAATGCTAAGGCTTCTTTATCAGATACTAAGAATGATAACATTTCAAGTATACTGAACTGCTTAAAGACAGCATTAACTCTTCCTATACACACTCTTTATGCTTGGGTTTCCATGTATTGAATTCAAATTAGAGGTAATTTTCTCCCATTTAGGAAATAAACTAAGACCAATCATTCTAAAAGTCACATAGATGCCTACAAAGATGCAAGGGTCTATAGCAGGGATCCCCAACCTTTTCGACGCCGCGGCCCGGTTCCGGTGTCAGCTGGGCGCCGCCGGCCCGGTTCGGCGTCAGCTGGGCGCCGCCATCTTTTTGACGAAAAATCACTTCGGTGACATCACGGAAGTGATTTTCGTCAAATCGGCGCAGCGCTCTGGTGAGCTTTTCGGGTAGAAATGGCTTTCTACCCAGAAAAGCTCACCGAAGCGCTAAGCGCCGCCATCTTTTTGATTTAAAAATTGCTTTTTTACCAAAAAGATGGCGGCGCCCAGCAACCAGCGGCCCGGTAAGGCTTGTTCATGCCCGGTACCGGTCCGCGGACCGGCGGTTGGGGACCCCTGGTCTATAGGCTTCCATTTCATTACAAAAATAAGGGTGAAATATATTAGATTCACATTGGCAAAGCAATGTCACAAATCTGCATGGCAAACTGAATAATATGATCATAAAAGCCTAGTCCAACACACTGAGAAAAAAAAACAAGAAATCCAAGAAGAAACCAGCATGGTTGCACAAATATCTCTCTGATAAACAGAAAGACAAAAAATGGAAAATGCAAAAAATGAAAAGAGGGACACATAACTAAGGCAGAATATCAGCAGATAGCCTGGATCTGCAAATATGAAGTCAGGAAAGCAAAGTCTGAGAATAAACAAAGACTTGCAACAAAAGTCAAAGAAAAATATTTAAAAGTTTCTTTCAAAATATAAATAACAAGAAAAAAATTAAGGAAATAGTTGGTCCACTAAAGAGAAAGATGGCAAGGAAGTAGCATGTAGTAGAGAGAAGCAGAACTGTTTAACTAATTCTTTGCATCAGTCTTCATGCAAAAGAAACTATAGTCCAACCTATCAAAGATATAACTGTAAAAGACAGACTATTAATAAAAATTAAAATAAGAAAATGATAAAGAGAACACCTGTCTGATCTTGATGAATATAAATCACCAGGACTTGATGGAATATCTCAGAACCATTGTACCATTTTTTAAAAAAAATCCTAGAGCACTAGGGAACTACCAGAGGACTGGAAAAGAGCTGATGTGGTTCCCATGTTCAAAAAGGGGGGGAAACAGACCCAGGAAACTATAGACCAATCAGCCTAACATCAATACCTAGGAGGATGGTGGGGGGATAATGAAAAAAACAGATCTGTGGACATCTAGAAACAAATACAGTTACGATTAGTATCCAGAATGGGTTTGTTAAAAACAGATCATGCCAAACCAAGCTTCTTTCATTCTTTGACAAAATGATTAAATTAGTAGACCAGTGCAATGCTGTAGACATAACATATTTAGATTTCAGCAAGGCATTTGACAAAGTAGAGCACAATCTATTTCTTGATAAATTAGAAAAATGTGGGATAGACAGCATCTATCATGGTGTAACTGGCAGAAAAACCATACTCAACGAGTAGTGCTTAATGGTACTACATCTACATGGAGGGAAGTAGCATACCACAATATTCTGTCTTCAGCCCAGTTCTCTTCAATATCTTCATAAGTGACTTGTTGAGGAAATAGAAGGGAGCTCATGAAATCATACTCAGCTGGCAGGAGTAGCAAACAGCCCGGAAGACAAGCTCAGAATCAAAAAAAGATCCTGACAGATTTAAACAATGGGCCCTATCCAACAAAATTTAATGTTGAAAAAAGCAAGGTTTTACACCTGTGAAGGAAAAACCAAAGGTACAAGTATAGATTAGGCAAAACCTGGCTCAAAAACAGTAACAGTGAGAGGGACCTTGGAATCCTAGTGGATGATTACTTAAACATAAGTTAGCAATATGTAGCATCAGCCATAAAATTTAATACAATCCTTTGTTGTATAAACAAAGGCATACAATCAAAATCACATAAAGTGTTGGTGCCACTTTATAAAATCTTAGTGAGAACACACCTGGACTACTGCATCTTGTTTTGGTCACCACATTATAATAAAGATGTTGAAACTTTAGAAAAAGTGCAAAGAAAAGAAACTAGAACATATGAGGAATGGTTATATCTAGAAATCAAAAACTACTTGATGGCACATAATCAATCACCTAATTTGTGTGTGATGATACCCTCATTATTTTTGCTGAATGCTTATTTGGTTGGACTATAATTTCTTTTGCATGAAGACTGATGCAAAGAATTAGTTAAGCATCCATAAATCCAAAGCTATAGATTGCTTGAAAAAACATTAACATTTTGTATAGTATTTAAATAAATTTCCACGTAAATTAGAACTTAAGAGTACCATATGTGTCAAATAAATATTGAGCAATATTTTATATAAAAGAGTTATAAAGATTATATTTTGTCCTAAAAAGATGCATTTCAAAGAAATTATTGCACATATTACCATATGATAAGTTTTGTCTCATACAGGTAGTTCTCAATTTACAACAGGTCATTTAATGATCATTCAAAGTTATAACAGCACTGAAAAAAGTAACTTATGACCATTTTTCAGAGTTACAACTTTGCAGCATCCCCCTGATTCATAATATGACCCTTGCAGCATTCCAGAGTTATGTGATCATTTTTTGCAACTTTCTGATATCAATTAGACAACCAGATTCACTTAACAACAAAATTATTAATTTATCAACTGCAATGATATACTTAAAATCTGTGGCAAATGGAGCAAAATGGAACAAAATTCAGTTAACAAATGTCTCACTTAACAACAGAAATTTGGGGCTCAATTGTGATTGTAAGTCAACGATTACCTGTACATAACTCTTTTTTTTAAAAAAGCTGATACTGATCATAATCAAAATTTGCTATTTATTAAAGATTGATTTAGTGATATAATGGCAAGATACCTTTTTGTTCTCCTATAAATTTTTCTCTTTGTTCTTTGATCTTTTCTGTCCTTTAGGCCATTTCTTGACTAGTAACTTATAGCATCTCATAGCATCACCCAGCCATTGTTGAAATGATTTAAAGCTTCATTTAATTTATGTTATTTTTGCACAATAGTGATAGGATGGTTTTCAAAGATGGTATAACTTGCTAGTGGGGAAATAACCTCAGTCTCAATTTTTCCTTTGTCCTCTTTTCCTTGATAACATTTGATTACATGCGCTGGAGGTATTTCAACAGGATTGTTGAAGCATATGAGTGGCAACATGCTCCATACATTTACTTACTTGGGAGGCCTATGATATCAACATGGTAGATCCACAAAAGGAGAAAAAGAGACAGAAAAAGAGACATACAGAGACAGTCAAAACTGCATGAACATATCCTATAAAATTTAAACAATAGAAATGTATATGCAGTGACACATTATAAAATTTTTATAATTTATTTATTATTTGTTTGTTAAATTTATATGCTTCTCATGTCCTTATCAAATGACTCTAATAACTCTATAGCTGTTTTCCTATATAACTTTAAGCACAAAACCTGCATGCTGGTTTGATATACCAAAAAGATTTATTTATGTCCTTATATTGCTGCTCATCTCACAAAAAAAGCAACTCTTGGTAGTAGACAATATGCAGCATACAGTATATGGTTTACAGCATATAACACCTCTCTAAAAATATTTTTTTCTTTACTTTTCCATTTCCACACATACAAAATATCAATATCTTCATGAATCACAGCAAATTACTTGTCAAATGACCAACTGAATGACTGAAATGATTGAATCAAGAGTTAAAATTGGTTAAAAGTATGCAGATAACTTTTAAAATAACATCACTCCAAACTAAACTAATGCCCATATTCAAGTCCCATCCAGCTAGCCTACGAAGAGGAAGATTCCATGTAAGTGAAATGATGAATTATATATAGAGATGTGCAACCTCATTTTATCGTTAATAGCGGTTGCTATACATGTGAGTGCATAAAGGAATCTAAAACTTAAAATCATTTCTGCATCTACTTCAACTGTCTGGTTTAATGGAAACAACTTAATGAAGATCAAAATCAGGGTGTAGTGAGCAATATTTTGTTGATTAATTTATATTTGCTCTTATAATTGATTTGATTGTTCTGTCTTCATTTATTTTCACCAACCATATGATTTTAGCTTATACAGTCAAAGCACAAATTGATAATTTCAAAAGAAGCAATAGAGAGATCTGAGCTTTCCAGAAACTGAGATTGGGTTGAAAACATACAAAAGGGCAATTAAGTGAACAGCTACTCTATGCTTCCCAAGAATGAAAATGAAGGATGAGATTGAAAAAGCAGCTTAATAAAATGTGCAGAAGGATAAGCTAAGAAATGGGTCTCTTGAACAGCTATTTGTAATCAAAACTGAGCAAGCTAAGTACTTTTTTATCTTTCAAACATCCTGGAGCACCAGGAACTACCAGAGAACTGGAAAAGAGCTGATGTGGTTCCCATCTTCAAAAAGGAAAAAAACAGACCCACGAAACTACAGACCAATCAGCCTAACATCAATACCTGGGAAGATATTGGAAAAGATAATTTTAAAAAAACAGATCCGCCAACATCTAGAAACAAGTAAAGTAATAACTAGCAGTCAGCATGGGTTTGTTAAAAACAGATCATGCTAAACCAATCTTATTTCATTCTTCAACATAGTGACTAAATTAGTAGACCAGCGAAATACTGTGGACATAATATATTTAGATTTCAGCAAGGCATTCGACAAAGTAGACCACAACCTACTTCTTGGTAAGCTAGAAAAAAGTGGAATAGATAGCACCACCACTAGATGGACTCGCAACTGGCTGACAAACCGTACTCAATGAGTAGTCCTTAATGGGTCTAAGTCTATATGGAGGGAAGTAAGCAATGGGGTGCCACAAGGTTCCATCTTAGGACCAGTACTCTCCAATATCTTCATTAATGTCATAGATGAGGGAATAGAAGGGGAACTTACCAAATTTGCAGATGATACTAAGCTGGCAGGAATAGCTAACCCCCAAGAAGATGGGCTCAAGATCCAGATGGATCTTGACAGACTAGAACACTGGGCCATATTTAACAAAATGAAATTCAATATAGAGAAAAGTAAAGTCCTACACTTATCCAAGAAAAACCAGAAGTACACAAACAGACTGTGTGAAACCAGGCTTAATAGCAGTAACCGAGAGAGGGATCTTGGAGTCTTAGTGGACAACCAGCTAAATATGTGTGTGCAGTGTGCAGCAGTGTGCAGCAGCCACCAAAAAAGCTAATGCTATCCTAAATTACATTAACAGAGGGATACAATCAAGATCAAGTAAGGTACTAATATCACTCTATAAAGCCTTAGTAGATCACACCTAGAGTACTGCATCCAGTTTTGGTCACCACACTATAAAAAAATGTTGAGACTCTAGAAAAGTACAGAGAAGAGCAACCAGGATGATTAGGGGACTGGAGACTAAAACATACGAAGAACAGTTACAGGAACTGGGCATGGCTAGTCTAGTGAAGAGAAGGACCAGGGAACACATGATAGCAGTGTTCCAATATTTGAGGGGCTGCCACAGGGAGGAAAGGGTCAGGCTATTTTCTAAAGCACCCGAAAGCCAGACAAGGAATAATGGATGGAAATTGAATAAGGAGAGATTTAACCTGGAAATAAGGAGAAACTTTCTGACAGTGAGAACAATCAACCCATGGAACAGCTTGCCGTTGGAACTTGTGGGAGTGCCATCACTTGAGACTCAAGAAGAGATTGGACTCCCATCTGTCAGAAATGGTGTAGGGTCTTCTGCTTGTGAAGGGGGTTGGACTAGATGACCTACAAGGTTCCTTCCAACTCTGATTGTCTGTTATCTGTTATCTTTTAAAGGGACTCTGTAATGAGTTGAAGAACAAGAGGAGAACTCTACTAAGGGAGAGGGGGGAAAGTGAGGACACACAAGCCCAGTGCTATTAAATTTATTTGTAAAAATCTGACACTCAGACATAACCCATTAGGTGGCAAAATTCCAAATAGCAGAAAACTCTTATTTGGTGGAAATAAATGGACTATAAAGAGCTCTGAAAATATCTGAGCTAATAAGTGGCAAGTAAATTTCAAAATTAGCAACTGTATTGCTATGATTTCATTCTTCAGTTATGAAATAGTGGTGGTCTAACTATAAGGGGACAATTAAAATAATCCTGGAGTCACTGTAGTTCAATGAAATCATCTTATTCCATGTGCAGCAGCTCCAAAAAGAGCGAATTCTTAGCTAGGGTTCATTGAAAAAGGGAAAATACATCAGCTGGTATTATGATATTCTTACACAAATCTGATAAATTAACATACAGAGTAGAGTGTTAGTTCTGCTTATTACATTACAGGAAGGATATCTTGAGATGGAGAAGATGCAGAAATTGTCACCTGTATTAGAATCAGGCTTCTGCTGGTGAGGGTAAAACAGATAAAACACAAGACAGCCACAACCATGAGATGACAGCCCTGCTCTTCTGGTGTGTGTGTGTGTGTGTGTTTTGGGGTGTATGGGGTGTTCAAGGAGGAGTAGCACCTCTGGTATAGGGGCATGTTGTGTCCTTTTAGGGAAGCTCATCCACCTTTGCTCCTCACCTGTCACTCAGCTCCCATCTGTAGTTCTTAGTAGCTGCAGCATGCACAGCAGCCACACCCCGGGCAACAGCTTCTACAGGCTGGCCAAACCAGGTTGAGGGTCATGAAGGTGGTCTCCACAAGTGATATGGTATGCTAAGAGCATGGCAAGATGTGAAAGATGCCCTGGTAAATCACTATGCCCAGCCCATCTCCAATTGTCTCGACTCTTGTCCTGCCATTGGAGCAAGATGGAATCTGGGAAGAGAGAGTGAGGCTGACTATGCGCACCTCTCCATCACTTTAATCCAATTCATGCGCAAGTCATGCGCAATTCATGCGCAAGTCCCTCAACTCTGAAAACCTTTAAAGTCCTGTGGCAGTGGGCGAGTGATGAAGCAGCAGGTATGGATACATTAGGAGCTATAGCCATGGACTTGCACACAGGTGGCTCAACTCTAATGGTTGTCTTCTTGCTGACTGAAGCAACAGCTGAATTCAGCATCTATCTGAATGACTGAGCAGTCCTCTTTAGAACCACACTGCTCACCTCCGTAGTAAGAGGGGGCGGCTAGAAAAGATGCCCTAAACATTGTTGCTTCACAGAATCCTGGCCAGCTTACCTGGCTGGAGGGGATCCCATTTCATCCGGTCAAATAACCAAAATACAAAGAAAATATAAAGTGACACCACTCACTATTGGCACGTGGAATGTACACATGCTTGAAGGTTGCCAGAGCACTCACAAGATTTAACGTCGATATTATGGCCCTGTGTGAAACTCATCTAGCCAATGAAGTTCAGCTAACAGAAACAGGAGGTGGTCGTACATTCTTCTGGTGGACGCAGCAGTGACGAACGCCATGAACCTGGAGTAGGTTTGCGGTTAAGAATCACCTTGTCTGCAAACCTGCCAATTTTCCCAAGGGCATGAGCAACTGTCTCATGACACTGCATCTCCAACTACTGAGAGGAAAACAGGCCACACTGATTTGCGCCTACACCCGTGATGGCGAACCTATGGCACACGTGCCACAAGTGGCACTCAGAGTCATTTGTGCTGGCACACATGCTGCAGGCAAACTTACCTTACTGCGCATGCTCACGCCTCACAGCTGATTTTTTTTTTTCCGGTTGGTTTGAGGCCTTTCTCGGCCTCCCAGAGGCTTGGAAAAAGCCTCTGCAAGGCTTCTGAGACTAAATTATAGGCCCATTTTATCACTTCCTGTAATACCAGAATAATTATATATAATATAATTATTATATATAAGATAATTATTATATATAAGATAATTATTATATATAATAATTATATATGATATAATTCACTCTGAGAAGTCTTGCAGAAGCTTTTTCCAAGCCTCTGGGAGGCCGAAAAAGGCCTCAAACCAGCCGAAAAATCAACTGTGAGGCACAGTGCAGGTAAGGGGGTGGGGGGTGGGGGATTGCAAGCACATGCACAGGGGGCGTGGGGAGGGGGGCATGCATTGCATTCTGGATGCTGGCATGTGAGTGTGGGCACGCTGGTGCACTTGCAATTTTTGGCACAGGAGCCCAAAAAGGTTAGCCATCACTGGCCTACACCATTTGTGGTATTTATTCTACTGGTTTGGCCCAGTTCTGGCATACCGGTAGCACCAAAGATCGATGGAGATCGAACTGCAGAGCTGCTGTTGGGCCCATCCACCCACCTGGGCTCTCATACTGACCTTTATTCCCTGATTTTGAAGTGCAGCTGCTTTGCACAGCACAGCAGATTGCCGTGCGTCAGCTGCTGAAGTGACAGGGAGAGTGCAGGATTCCAAGAGTTGAGTTGGAAAGCCTCTGCTCCTGTACAAAGTGTGCATTTGATGCATCTGCATGTGCAAAGTGTGTGTGTGCAAAGTGCGCCCACCAAGCCACGCCCACCAAATCAGTGGTAAACTATTTTGAAAGGCACCACTGGCCTACGCACCCACAATGATGAATCCGGATGAAGTAAAGGAAAAGTTTTATGAAGACCTTAATGCCCTACGAACTCATGAAACACACCAACAGGCTGATTCTACTTGGAGATTTCAATGCAAGAGTAGAATCTGATCATTCTGTCATTGGAAAAAAATGGAATCAGCAAATGTAACAGCAATGGCCTATTGCTACTGAAGACATGTGCGGCACATAATCTGATCATCACCAATACCATCTTCCACCTATCCACTCGCAAAAAGACATCCCGGATGCACCCACACTCCAAGCACTGGCATCTTATTGATTATGTCATTGTGCAGAGGAAAAACAGACAGGATGTAAAGGTGACCAAAGCCATGCCAAGGGCTGACTGTAGTACTGACCATAGACTCATCATTTCCAAATTAAGCTTTCACATCAAGCCAAAGAGACATCCACAGGGCAAAAAAACTGATAAAATGGATCAATGTCAGTAAACTGAGGAACCCCCATATAGCAGTTTCACTAGCAGAAGATCTTGACAACCAACTTTCAGAGCTGCAATTAGAGGGAAATGCTGAGAAGGACTGGGAACGCTTCAGGGATATTGTGCATTCTTCTGCACTAAAGGTTCTTGGACCCTTACACAGGAAACAGCAGGACTGGTTTGATGAAAACAATGAAGAGATCAAGGCCCTACTTGCTGAAAAGCTGCGCCTTCACCATGCTTATCAGAACGACCCATCACCAACAGCTAAAAAAAATACCTTCAACAACGCTTGCAGGACTGTACAGAGCAAGCTTCACAAGATGCAGGACTCCTGGTTGAGTGCCAAAGCAGATGAAATTCAGAAGTTTGCTCAACAAGCAAATATTAAGTTTAGAGGGCCATCACCTGCAAAAAGGATGGCATTCCTTTTTGTGGGACACAGGGACCAAAAACAAGCATATTTCCATAGACATCTGATCAGAGATTCATTAATACAGAATTGAATTAAAATTAGAAGAAGACATTATATGAAAATTCCGATTTGGCTTTTTACAATGGAAGCTATGATATATCCCAACAATCTGGATGTAAGCTATGTAAAATGACAAAATATAAAAACGTCTTAGATGAACAGGGGAATTTAAAATCGAATCAGAATCTTCAAAAACAAGGGATATGTATTGACTGGTAGCCATATCTCCAATTACAAAATAGATATAAAAAAGACATTGAAGAATTTGGAATATACATGGAATTACAACAATTGGATAAAATTTTAACAGGCCCAGATGAAAAAAAAATATTACAAAAATCTATAAATATTTGCTAGAAGTAGAATTAGAAGAAGAAATTGTTAAGGCATATATGGTAGCTTCGGCTCAAAACATAGGACATAATATAAATCTAAGAGAATGGGAAAGCATTTGGAATCAAAACTATAAATTAACAAAATTGTCATCATACAAAGAGAATATATATATAAGATGTTCTATCGATGGTACCTATCCCCAGCCAGATTGGCAAAAATATATCCCAACATGCTGGAAATGTAGAAAAAAACAGGGTACTCTCTACCACATTTGGTGGCCCTGTCTGGAAGCCCAAAAATATTGGCTTAAAATAAAACAATGGCTGCAAGAAATTCTTAAGGAACAAATAGAGCTGGAACCAGAATTATTTATGTAAGGAATATTCAAAAAGAAATATAAAAGAAAAATAAAATACATTGTACTACATATTTTAACGGCTGCCAGAATAGTTTACGCACAATACTGGAAACATAAATGTATACCC
Source organism: Notechis scutatus (assembly GCF_049901735.1). NCBI lineage: Eukaryota > Metazoa > Chordata > Lepidosauria > Squamata > Elapidae > Notechis > Notechis scutatus. The sequence continues at coordinate 33,280,591 of NC_142025.1, read as the reverse complement.
CTCAATGAAATGATCATATAAAAAATTATCACATGTGCTGAAATAGACAAACTGACCTTAATGTTACAAGACAAAGATGAGTCTGAATACTACAAAATTTGGGGGAAATGGTATAGTTGAATAGAATTAAGATAGATAGAAAATGAAGGAATTTAAGATAAGCAATTTATTGATAAATGTATATATTCATATATTGTATATATTTGTAAATACACACAAAAGATAGAAATGTATGAGATTGATGTCACAGAACGGTTAATGTTATAATTAGCTTTTTGTTTTGTTTTTAAAGCATACAAAAGACTAATAAAGTTTATTTTAAAAAAATAAATTTAGAAGTTTGTTGATAGAAACTATGCTAAAAGGTTCTACAAAGCCCTCAGATCCTTGTAAGGACCTCAGCCCTAATGGAGCTCCCTCTACTGGACTCAGATGGTGCAACTCTCATTACTAAGAAAACTTTGATCCTACAGTGTTGGGCTGACCACTTCCAATCCATACTGAACTGCCCATCTTTCATCAACAACAAGGAAATCGACAGAATGCCCCAGGTGGGTATCAACCACAGCCTGGACTACCCACCATCAAAGACTGAAACCCTACAGGCCATCAGCCAGCTGTCCAGTGGCAAGGCTCCAGGATCTGATGCGATCCCAGTGATAGTCTATAAGGATGGTGCTGCAGTGCTTGTCAACAAACTCACTCAGCTATTCCGATCCTTCTGGAATCAAGGATCCATTCCTCAGGAACTGAAAGATGTATCCCTCATATCCCTACAAGAGGAAAGGGAATTGACAAGTCTGCAATAATCATAGAGGAATATCACTGCTTTCCATCGCAGGCAAGATACTTGCACAAGTGTTGCTGAACAACCTGACTGACCACTGGAACAGGGTCTACTACTTGAAACACAGTGTGGTTTTCACAAAGAGCATGGCACTGTGGATATGATCTTTGCAACCTGACAGCTCCAAGGGAAGTGTCAAGAGCAGAATCGTGAATTGTACACCATCCTTGTGGATCTCACCAAGGCTTTTGACACTATCAGTCACGAAGGTCTGTGGCGCATCATGTCAAAGTTTGTGTGCCCTGACAGATTCATCCTGATGATACATCAATTCCACGATAGCCTGACGGCTCATGTTCTGGACAACAGAGAAGCTTCAGAGACCTTTCCCATTACAAACAGCATCAAGCAAGGGTGCGTATTGGCACTGACTCTGTTCAGCATAATGTTTTCAGCCATGCTATCAAATGCCTTCCAGAACAGTTCCTTGGGAGTTAGCCTGAGATACAGGACTGATGGAAAACTGCTCAACTTGTGAAGACTCCAGGCTGTCACCAAGATAAAGGAGACTGTGCTATGAGACTTCCTTTTTGCTGATGACTATGCCCTGAATGCTGAATCAGAGCAGGAAATGCAAGCCAGTGTGGATAAATTTTCAGCAGTATGCGACAACTTCAGCCTCCTCATTAACACAAAGAATACCAAAGTGACGCACCAGCCAGCTCTGAAAGCCCAATACCAAGAGCCCACCATCACAGTGAAGGGACAAAAGCTGCAAGCAGTGGACCAATTTACATACCTTGGCAGCATCGTCTCCTGCGCAATGACAATTGACATTGAAGTCAACTGCAGAATCATGAAGGCAAGCTCTACATATGGCTAACCAATGCGTGGGACCACCATGGAATAAGCCTTGGTACAAAGTTCAAAGTCTATCGAGCAGTAATGCTAACTACCCTGATGCAGGGGTGGGATTCTACTGGTTCTGACTGTTTCTATAGAATCCCCTGTTAACTTTCTAAGCAGTTCAGAGAACCGGTAGTTAGAAGCAATCTCCTTTTGTTTTTTTCCACCCTTATTGCTAGTACGCTAGACTTCCTGTCTCGGTCTTGACTTTCTTAAAGGGGAAGGGTTGTTTTAAGATTTTTACACTGCTGTTGGGAGGAAATACTTCCTTGGACAATCACCACTTTGAAGAAATAATTCAATAATGAAGCAGAGCTGTCAGAAAGAAGCTTTTAATGACAGGGGACCAAGATGAGTGACATTCAGCAAGGCTTCTTGGCTAGATAGAAAGATTGACATTCAAACATGAGTTTACATACCCTTTCTGAGTTTTGGTCTAAAACTGGTTTTTGGTTGATGGGATAATTTTCCCTATTCAGCTTCAACAAGCAACAGCTACTGTTGTGATTTAATTATTTGTATTGTGTTTGAATTTTTTCCTGCCTCATGGTTTCTTTTTCTATCTGGGGAGGGGGTCTTCCTTCAGTGCTTTTGTGGTATCTGGCACTGTACTTTTGGGGTGTACTTCCAAGAGGCAGGATGCAAACTTGGCACTGATTTTTTTTTACTGCCTTTTTGAGGAGCATGTGACCTTTCCTTAAATGGATGATTTCCTTAGGATATCTTGTGAGGTGAGTGACACCAGCTGGTATCTTTAAGTGGTGCAAATGGATCTAAGGATTGCTTCTCCTGGGTGTGCTCTTTCTGGAGAGCTTAAATGACCTCTCTGCTAAAGGGTTTCACATTATGAGCAAGAGATGGCTGCTTGATAGTTATCACTGCATTTTAACTATTTTAATTCTTCAAGGTGCTCTGGAACCCTGCCTGATTTGTAACTCCGGTTTGCAGATATTTTTAATCTAATTATTGGTATTTAGGGCAGCTTTTTGCAAGCAAAGAAGCTTTTTGTATTTTTGTATAGGTAATCCTTGACTTGCAACAGTTCATTTAGTGACCATTCAAAGTTACAATGGTACCGAAAAAAGTGACTTATGACCATTTTTCACACTTATGACCATTGCAGCATCCCCACTGTCATGAGAGGCCAGGCGAGGAGAAGCGCCCCTTGACATTAGTGATGTTGAGTTGGCCACACCCACCCAGTCACATGACCACCAAGCCACACCCACCAATTAAGCCATCCCACAGAACAGGTTGTTAAAAAAATTGAATCCCACCCCTGCCCTGATGTATGCCAGTAGACTTGGACTCTATACAGGAGGCAACTGAACCACTTCCACACAACCTGCCTCCGCAGACTTCTGAGGATACAGTGGCAGGACAAGTGCCAGACACAGAAGTCCTCCCCAGAGCAGGCCTGCCATCAGTCCACACCCTGCTGATGAAAGCTCAGACACACTGGGCAAGCCATGTTGGAAGAACGCCAGACCATCAACCCCTAAACAGCTCTTCTATGGTGACCTGTCTTAAGGAAAGCGATCATAAGGGGGACAAAGGAAGTGATACAAAAACACATGGAAAGCCTTCTTCAAGTGCCTGTACATTGACACCACCCCCTGGAAACCCCTGGTACAAGATTGATCGACATGGTGCAAGATGATCCACCAAGGCTACCAGACATTTGAAGACAAAAGAACTACTGCAGCACAAAAGAAGCAAGCACTCTGCAAAGCCAGAGTTGCAAATGCTACAACAATGGTGCCCACACATGTTTGCATGACATGTGGCAGAACATTCCGTGCTCTTATAGGCATGGGTGAGATTCTATCGGTTCGGCCTGGTTCTATAGAACCAGTAGCTCCAAAGGGCAGCTTCGGTTCTCTCTGAAGATCTTTTCTTCAGTTGGGCCCACCCGCCTGCCCGGGCTCTCGGCTGTCCTTTATTCTCACCTTAGTTGCTTTGCTTGACACAGCTGAGTGCCGCATGTCAGCAGGAGATGGTGATTGCTTGCAGGAGAAGTTGTTTTGCAAGTAGATGGTGATTGCTTGCAAGGAGATGGTGATTGCTTGCAGGAGAAGTTGTTTTGCAAGTACTGCGTGCGCATGCACAGCGCGCAAGCGCACACTACAAAACACACACTGCAAAGCGCAGCATGCAAAGTGCACACTCACCGAACCGATTGTTATGTTGGTAGGATCCCACCCTTGCTTATAGACCTTACAAGCCACCTGTGGACACACCGTGGACAGCCATAACCCTTAACATTAGAATTAAAGGCTTCCTTGAGAACCTGACTAATAGAAGATTTAAAGCCAATAAGAAGAATTACAGTAAATGATAAACTTGTGGAAGATGTTGCACATCTTGGCTTTGGATGGCTTTGGAAGTTGTAATCAAACAACCTGGAAGCACTAGACTTTATACAAATTTGATACGTATATTTCCAAACAAAGCACAACATTTTTAATCATACCTATCCATTTTTTTCTGTAACACGTTGATGTTCAAGGAAGTGTTTTCATTTTAGTTTTATTAACAGGTGGCAGAAAGCACTGCTATTTTTTTTTTAGAAAAATTTCCTGCTTCAATATTTAACAAGCATTCTAGGAGTTTGTGGGAAAAGGGTAGATAGCAGTAGTAATAATTTACAAAGATGGAGCTTCTATATCTTGGGGTGGGTGCCTATCCATTTGTGTGGGGGGGAACCCAGTGATTGTAAATTTGTTAGGAGAATGAGATGAAAACTATTGACACGAGGCATAATTTTTCCTTTAAAGTACTTTAAATTAAAAGTGTTCTAGTTATAGGTCATAGGACAATGGATTTTATGTGCAGAGTTCATGGTATACATTTTAAAACTGTCAGAAAGCTTACAAACTGAAAGTTTCCAATTCGATTGTTCCCTTTAGCTAGATCTGAAGTTAATGCTTATGGTCTGTTTTCACAGGGAATAAAATAACTACCAAGTGTCATGAACAGAATGTTGTAAGAAGACTCTTTTTCTGAAGATGAGAAGAAAGGTAAATTAGAGGAATCATCTTATAAGAAGTGGGCAATCTGTGGCCTTCAGATCCTTTTTAATGTTCCTTATTGCCTCATTGAATTTCATTTTCCCATAAATTTGATGTGGAGAATTCTATGGAAACAGAATTGGAAGTCCAAAATAAGAGAACATCAAGAGAAAGAGAAAGGAAAGGATGGGAAGGGAGAGGAGGGCAAGGGAGGGACAAGATGAGGAGCAGAAAATTATATCTCTACCCATCTGTGTGATATGGCCCTACCAAATTTAAATCATTGTCTTTTCCATATCCCTTCCCAAAATTACTGTATGCTCTCTCTAATCCAAGATGCCAATTCTTCTTCCAGCAATACTTTAAATAATTAATGCAAAATAATTTCTCTACATGCTATATTTGTTTCGTTTGTTCTTGTCATTTAATAGACTTTGAAAAACTAATGCTGATACTTTTATGCTTTGGTCGTGGAGAACACTCCTGTGAAACCATGGATGGGCAAGAAAAATTGATTACCAAAGGATACTTAACAGAGAATTTAATCAAGGAGCAAGTGACCAGACTGAAATGAAAAGATGAAAACAAAGAGAAAAAGAGAACAACCAATAAAAAGGTAGATGGATTCAATTACAGCACCAATAAGTGCACTATTGTAAGATCTAAAGACTAGATTGGGAACAGAAAATCTTGTAGACAATCTATGTGTTACTAATGGCAACACTGATATGATGCCATAAAATCAGTCAATCAATTAATCAAAAATTGTACTTGTCCAAGGTTAGTCCTGTTGGTGGGCTGAAATTTAATAAAATGGTTTCTTAATTGTTTTACTGCGGAACCAGATTTACAAAAAGCTATATTATCTTGTGTAATATTGTACTACTCTGTCAAAATCTGTTCCAAATGTGATAAAGATGCTAGCATATATTCTTTGTAATGGCCTTCATTTCAGGAACAATGGATCAGAATAAGTATAAATAGAGTTCAAGCTTCATCCCAGTGTTGTCTCACTAGAGTCAGGTGTGGCTGAACGCAAATTATACACTGGAGATCTAGAAAGCAACCAAAGCTTTCCTGTATTCTCCTCGGGATGCAAATTATTGTGAATATTATAATTGCACTCAGTAAGTGACAAGTGGAGGGAGTCCTTTGATTTTCCATAGTGAAACATATGGACAGAACAGACGTTTTACTTACACCAAAGCTCAATCAAAGCAGTCCCTGAAAACAAAGAGATGCTTTCCATTGATTTTCACGGACATTAGATCAAGCTGACTCTTTAGGAAGAGAGAGCGAGAGAGGGAGGGAGGGAGGGAGAGGGAGAGGGAGAGGGAAAGAGAGAGAGAGAGAATTGTAAGAAATGGATAAACCTACTGAGTGGAAAAATGTTTATGCCAAATGTATTAGCTCAAAATGTAACAATTCGTAAAATGATGGACCTGATCCTAGACTTTCTTTTCAATCAGGGTTTATCATTTCTTCCCCATGATTTCTACTTTGTCCAGATGCACTACGCTTGTCACATGAGAAGTAAAACTAAAAAAAGTGGCTTTCAGAACAAATTATTTCAAAACCGAACATCTTTTAGGGATTACCCAGACAGTTGCAAGAATATCCTAATCAACAACAAGCATTTGCTATTCATCACAATAGCACAATATCTTAGAGAATAATATCATAAGCCCAAAATAAAGCTTTTGGGCTTGGCTTAGTGTTGGGAAGAAATACATGAAAATGAATAACAACTACCTTTGTGTTGGTGTGCATATGTAAATATATTTTAAATGAATTGATAAATTGTTACAATATTCCTAATGTATTAGTCAGCGAATAATTCTCATGACAAAGAGTGACTGATTTCACATACTGAGTTCATATCTCGTAATGTGTTTGGTTGAGGCTTAGAGTGATATATCAATAAATGTTTGATAACTATTATAGCCAATCATGATGACTAATAAACATAAATAGGCAATGTTTAAACTGAGCAATTTATAAAATATGATTTATTCCTAGTTTTATGTATGAACAAAGGCTATTATGGCTAGTTCAACAAGCAATACTTAAAGTTAATTGTGGCTTTTAAATATTAAATTCTGTCAATTTCTATAAAGCAACAATAGCTCTAATAAACTATTGGTCACATTTAGCATTTTAGTCCCTATATCCAAAAGACTCTGGTTGTACCACATTTTTTTCACTGAAAATTGATAGTGTGGTTTGCCTATAAGATTAGAGGTTAAAAGCTTTGTTGGAACGCTTGTGTTAATATATTATAGTGGTTGGAGGTTCTCATTCTCATGTTTCAGGGAAATAAAATTATCAAATATGGCTCTTGATCAGTTAAAAGTTGTCTACTCCTGAATTAGAGACTAGGAAAAAGAATTCAAACAAAAAAACACTGCTATTGACATGATAACTCCTATGAGAAACTCAAAATGACAGACCAACTTTCGTAGCTTGCAATGCATTTCATCCCATGGATTCCTATTTTTAAATTGTTAGGGTATGTATGGAAAGGGTATTTTAAACATTAAACAACATTTTAATCTGAAATCCATAATTTAAATCCCAAACCTACAATCCAATTTTATATTCTGAGTTGTTCCAAAGAAAGCTTTGGCTGAAACTTTGCTCAACTGCCTCTGATTTGATTGCAAAGCTGAGTGGCTGGAGAGTTCCCCATCGCAAATGTGTACGGTTTTTTTGTTTTGGTTTTGGCACCTGGTTTTATCTGGGCCCCTTTGCTGCTGCTGGGAATGTGCCCTGGCTTTGCCCGACTGCTCTCCCCTATCACCCCTCTGACAGATTAAAACACAACAGTCTGTTGGATGACTGACATGTCTCTCCCCCATCTGACTCTGAAAGGACTTCATTTAGCAGCCCTGCAGTTCAGGCTTTTGACTGACAGATTGCGAGGGGGGAAAAGACATTCAGTTCCATTAAGTTCAGTAACTGCTGCAGAACAAAATGCCTTGCTCTTGTGCTCTCTCCTCTCCCCCCTCTCGTTTTTTAAATAAAGAAGAAAGAAGGAAGGAAGAAATAGAAAAAGAACTGTGGAAAATGGGGGCATAAGCTGAAAAGAAAGGGAGGGGGAGAACGCTGATCCTTTTCAGGTTCAAAGACAGCCTTTCTCCTTGCATTCCGTCTATCAATTAGGGCAGCATTCCCAGAGGGAATACAGACCAGCTCTCATTGGTGTCATTCAACTGCCAATCTTCTTGACATGAACACCACAGGGCCTCATGTTGCGCTGCGGAAGCTGTCTGTCAGGCAATCAGCAGCTGCTATGACATCATCCGCAATGTTTCTCCACAACTCTTATGAAAAAGAAATATATAAAGTGAGTCAGAACTTCCCTTCACAGTCAGGATTAATATTTTTCTTTTGTGTGACTCTCTCTCTCTCTTTTTCCACATATTCCTGGAAACACAATATTTCAGGGAAAGGGGGTGTTTTTCTCAGGCTGTTTTAATTAATTGCCACTAGATCTGATAATCTTAGTCCCAATCTAATGGGCAATATTTTGTGGAAAGATCTCCTGGGAATTCCAATATGGCAACTATTTTGTGGTACTTGAGAGTAGCAAAAGGGCAATTGTTCCTTTTGGTTCTGAACAATTATCTAGTTCAGATTTGGTTGTCCTTCAGATTCCTACTCTATTTATAAAATATTAGACATTTTTCAATAGTAATAAAATAGAGCTACAATTCATGATAATTCAAGGCAGAAAAGACAATCCAGAAAAATGCTGAAAATTACAATTCAACAACATTTAAAAGGCTATATGTTCTCTGATGGGTTTATTTTAGAATAAACATTTGAACATAGAAATTAAGATCTGTTTCTCATATACTTATGATCAACAACATAGTCCATTGCAGATGTGGTATTCAGCAGGTTCTGACCAGTTCTGGAGAACTGGTAGTGGAAATTTTGAGTAGTTCGGAGAGCTGGCAAATACCTCCTCTGACTGGCCCCGCCCCCATCTATTCACTGCCTCCCAAGTCCCAGCTGATCGAAGTCCCAGCTGATTGGCTGGGTCTTTTTTTGTTGCCCTGCACAGGAGAACATAGCTGAAAAACAGATTTGTGGGGTAGGGAGGGAATGGGGATTTTTGCAGTATCCTTTCCCTGCCACACCCACCAAGCCATGCCTACCAAGCCATGCCACGTCCACCAAGCCACACCCATAGAACCAGTAGTAAAAAATTTGAATCCCACCATTGGTCCATTGTTATAAGGCAGAATGTTCAGAAATTGATTCAGTATTCTTTTTATCTTTCTTCCAATGGCAGCAAAACTTAAGGCATAATACAAAAATTTCCTGATTAACATTTATTAACAGATGGTATTCATTTAGCTACTCAATCATTTAGCTTTAGAACAGCGACAAAAATGTAATTTCACAACCATATTTATATTTGCAATCTTCACTGGTCTGGAAAGCAAAGGAAAATTGAAAAATTCCAAAGCACAGTCACAGTTTCATTTAGCAACCGCTTTATTTAACAATTGCCAACCCCAATTGTGATAGCTAAATGAGGAATGCCTGTACTCTTCCTTATAATTCAGCTTTAAAAATTAGTGTTTTGTGAAAGGAAAAGAAAGGAATGGGGAAAATAATTATTAGTAATAAATGACCTAGAAGGTATAGCAGTCAAGCATAATGCTAAGACACTAGGTTGTCAACTGGAAAGTCGGCAGTTCAAGACCCAAGTATCACATGAGACAATGAACTTCTATTATAATTGTCCCCAACTGTTGCCAACCTCGCAGTTTAAAATCATGCAAATGCAAGTAGATGTAGTAAATAGATGCACCTTCAGCATATAGTCATGCCAGTCACAGAACCATAGAAGTATTTTTGGACAATAGTAACTCTTCAGTGGTAAATCAGAAATTAGTATTGCCCCCAAGAGCCAGATGCAACTGGCAATATTTTTATTAGAGGAATCAGTTCTCCATGTCTTCTGAAGGATCAAGAAATGATTATATTTCATCATGCCAGTATGCTAGATATTTGAAGCAATCTTAGCATCATAAATGTACTTAAGGGACTGAGGTTATTTATGTACATTTCAGAGGTGGTATTCAGCAGGTTCTGACCAGTTTTGGAGAACCGGTAGCAGAAATTTTGTGTAGTTCAGAGAACTAGCAAATACCACCTCTGACTGGAGATTTTACAGGATCCTTCCCCTGCCACGCCCACCAAGCCATGCCCATAGAACCAGTAGTAAAAAAAAAAAAATTGAATCCCACCATTAGTACATTTGTACATAAGTTTCTTCATTCAAAAATATGTCTATTGCCTATTTCACAGGACTCAAGTGGTTTAATATCCCAAACTGAAAACTACCTAAAGACAACTTGGGTAATCATTAGTCCCCAAGTGTGAAGTGAATGGTCCAAAACTGTGCTTATCAACTTTAGCAACTTTAAGATGCATGAACTTAAACCCCCAGGAATACCAGAGTTAAAGTCCACATGCATCTTTAAATTATTAAGTTTGAGAAGTACTGGCCTAATATGTCTTCTTATAAGTCAAAAACATATCTAGGAAAAAAGCTGATCTAAAGCACTCATAGTCATAAATAAGAACACTTGGTGAATATCTGATCTCCTTTTCTTATTCTCAATGCCAACTTTCAGCATATCCTCCTGAGACACTTCAAAACTTATCAGGATAGACAATCTCCAGATCATATCTGAGAGCTGGGGATTTTTGTGATCACAATGCCTGACAACAATTAAGAATACATTTGCATTGTGAATTAGGCAGTTGTCAAAGGAAAATTTTGGAAATTACATTTGAATGTAGGTTTTTTAATAAACATTTACTAGTTAACCAATCTAAATATGCTTTGAATTTTAAGTTGCACACAGGGGTGGGATTCTACTAGTTTGCACTTATTCGCTAGAACCAGTTGTTAACATTCTAAGCAGTTCGGAGAACCAGTTGTTAGAAGAAATTCCTGGCCTAATCCTGTAAGGAAGGCAGGAAGGAAACATTCTGGTGTTGCTTACAGAAACTGCCTCTCCGTTGACTCTTATTACATTCTTGGCAGGACTAGACTTCCTGTCTCAGGAACTTCTCTGGAGGTTTTTTTCCCTCCTTTGCTGGTACTTTGCTTGTGTGGAGTGACCATTCAGAGTTACAATGGTACTGAAAAAAGTGACTTATGACCATTTTTCACGCTTATGACTGTTGCAGCGTCCCCACAGTTATGAGAGGCCAGGCAAGGAGATGCATGCCTCAATGTGAGTGATATTGAGTTGGTCACACCCAGCCAATAACATGACCACCAAGCCATGTCCACCCAGTCACATGACCACCAAGCCACGCCCACAGAACTGGTTGTTAAAAAATTTGAATCCCACTCCTGGTTGCACAGAATAAAAAGAAATTAAGAAGATAAATTAGAATTATAGGTGCCTGTTCTAACCCAGAATAGTTAAAAAATGATGAAGGAATGTAAAGTTTGATGGCACCACACTTAGTCACTTATGTCATAATGTTACATGCAAGTAAATCAGAGGATTCATAAAATTGTGGGGTGGCTCATTATAACTAACAATTCTCCTATTAACTTATTGCCTTGTTTAGTTCTGCTTTTTGTAGTTTTTAATGTTTTTAATAATTATTATATAACATTTTCATTAGTGTTTGTTTTATATGCATTATTTTATGGATTTTTATATTCGTCTTGCAGTCACTTTCCTTGATATGGGTACCCATATTAAATAATTAATTAATTAAATGATAAAGTTTGCATCGCAATGTTGTGATACATATTTCATTATTTCCTCCTTTGCTGGATGTCAATAATTGGATTCTAACAATCATAGCCATTAATATAAAATGTTTGGAATTAGAGTTTGTGAGATTTTTTTCTGAGGATTAAATTGTTGTTAATTGTTGTTAATTATTTGTGTTTGTGCTTCTTTCCAAATGTTATTCCGAAGACTGTTTGAGAAATGGAATTGAAGAAAATACTACACTGTATAGACAAATGGGGCAAAAAATAATTCAAGCATCAAAGTTCAATCCATTTCATCCACTTATGCATAAATAAAAGTAAAAGCAGCCATAAAACAAATATACAGAAACATATTGTGGAAGAAATTCTTTTCAAAATCAGAGGTTTTGATTGGATTTTGTTAATTTTAAAGCTCTTGTTGGAGGAGATCTTTTTAAAAGAAATTATTCAATACATGAAAGAGATGGAAATATACTGATTTTTTTAATCTGGAAATTTTTCCTCAATACTTGTTCATAGCTGAAGTCATCCATGTATGGTTTTTATGTTATCAGACAACCCGCAACCCACTGCATCATTTCAGAGAAACAGAATGACCATGGGTGAGCAAAAAAGCAGTGGGAGCAGGAGTGACTTCTGACTTCCTGCCAGCTTCTCCATTGTCTTTCATTGTAGGAAGCTGGCAAGGATCATGGGACATGACAATCATGAAACCACATTGACTGCAGCAGTGAGTGGAGTGATTACAACTTTGCCAACTTTCAATTCCATTGGAATAATGGATCCTGCATTTTGGATGCATTGTGTAAATTAAACCATTTGAAGCATCCTGATTCAAAAATTGTTAGTCTATGATATATCATTTTTCCAAGTTGAAGATTACAAATATAGTTAAGAAAGTTTTGGTTGAGTAAGTTAGAACTTTAATAAATGAAAATAACTATATACTATTACATCAGATATAGTAAGTTTAGTGATATATAGATACTTCCCTTTATTAAAGTTCTGAGCCACTCAGTCACAACTTTCTTAAGAGTAACAGAATATTTTATTATTCACTTTCAAAACATGTAGAAACCTTGACTTTTTCAGTGTACAACAACCACATACATACATTACATTCCTAATTTTAAATTATAATTAGGGAAAGACTTCAACAGCAATCTTGTTTTGCTTAAAATATATTTTGAACTGAAATGGTGAAATCTGTGTTATTGAATTGGGACAGCATCAGTTCACATTGAAACAATGAATTCCAATGAATTATGAGGAAATTTAACATATTAACACACACTATCATGAGTAAAATGTGTTCATGTTATAATAATCTCACACACTTCTTTAAAGATAAATTGCTGATTGGTCCATTTCTGTACTATACAAAAATCCCTAAATTTAAATGAGTTTAGGCATTAGGAGTTTATTCCAGACATTCCATTTGGTTCATGTCAACTTCACTCAGATCAGTTAGGGAGAAAAATATTTCTTGTCAACATAGTAAATACACTGTGGAGAGACATTACAGGAGACGTAGATTCTCCAAGTCCTTATTTTTTATTTGAAAAATCAATTCATTTGGGATATAAGTAAGTTTGCTTTTTCCACAAGGAGTGATATGAGTAAATGTCAACTAAATTTAAATCTACTAAAGGTTTATTGGAATATATTTAATCAAACTTGAAAATCATAAATGTTCATTTTATATTCACTTGATGTTTACAGATTGTTCTGACAATTCAATTTGCATATGCTGTCAAGGAGATGACAAAGCAAACATGCACCCTCAAAATTGTCTTGGTATTTGCAAATAGTATTAGTGTAGAAAAGAAATTTAATCGCAGGCTTGAGTGAGCAAACATTTGAAGTTGAAAGTATGATTTTAACAGTGTTTGATGTTAAGAGGGCTCTTCCTGCCTTCGCTTGAATAGTCAGAATGTCTGTGGAAATTAATCAATTCAGTTCCCAAGTTACCAGAATGTTACATCCATTTTGCTCTCATGTGTTTGTCTGCATATTTGATGCTGAATGAAAAACTTGTATAACTAAAAATTATGCTTTGTTTTCAGGCAGGTTTTGCATTTTTTGCATTTCTGCCCATACTAGCCAATAAATGCCTGAACAATCCTTATCTAGGCATTCCCCAGGAAAAGGACTTTTGTCAGGAAGTTTAATTTTTTTAAAAAACTATTTTGAACAAAGTCTAATGCAACAAGTTTCTGAATGTTTCCATCAATAGATTCCATCTTAATTGTTCTTCTGTTTCTCACACACTAGAGGCAGCATTTACCATGAGAATTTCGTAGATCAATTCACAGGGCTTTTTGGTTTGTGGCTAAAAAAACCAAAATCAAAACCTCTACTGTTTAGATTCTAGTCCAGTTATATGAAAAAGTGGTAACTATATGAAGTAGTATCAATAACAGAAAACTTTATTTATATTTATATTGCACCTGGACCTGCAATGAGATACAGTAGGCTACATCAGCACATGTATATTCCACACTGATATAAATTTGGCTAAAAGCACCATGCATGCTCTTACTGCCTTTTATAGTCACCACAACTCTGTGAAGTAGGATAGGCATATAGTGACAGTTCCCAACATGGAGAAATCGAGCAATATGCCTTAGTGAATCTTCCTTTGATCATGCCTGATATTTTAATTAATAAGATAAACTCAAAAATAGGTTTAATGTTTTTTTTTATAAAACATGAGAGAGTGTGAAACAAAATACGCCTCCCCAAAATGTATTAACATAGAAAATCCCAGCTCTGTTAACTTTAGACCTTCATCCCATCATTGCAATCCAATGACCAACTACAACAAATTTAGTGATATCCCTGTGGCTATCCGTGTCTTTCTGTGCTGCTGCAGAAGCATATTAATAGCAGCAAAATGTAAACCTGCAAATTAATCCTAAAGAAATTGAAAATGAGGTTTTTGGTGGTTTCTTGCAAAAACATAGAAAGATGCCTTGTTTCTGTTTAAGGGGAATCATTTTCCCCACTGAACATTTCTAATTGCAAAAGATAATCTATTGTTTCTATGGAGAAATAATAATACTTTCATATAATATACTTATCCAGACTTAAAAACTGTCAATAAGAAATACAAAAAAATAGTGAACAATATCTGGAAACAGCAGAGAAAGAACTGGAAAAGATAATGAAATTAAAAGACTTGCATATAGAAGTTGAATAACCATGGAAAAAGCAAAGGCAGGACCAATAGCAATAGATACTTCAATAGGTAATCTCAAAACAACTTGTTCACCAGAAACACTGGCAAAACCACCATCAGTCTATTGCAAAAGGCTTGGAACAAATTATATCTTGGGTGACCATACCTTTAACACAACAACACCTGCCTTTCCCTGGTCCTAGGGAAGGACTTCATTGGTGGACAAAAATCCAAAATCTAGTCTAAACTGTTTGACAATGCAATGAAGCATAATATCAATTACTATTTTATGACACTAAGTAGAGAAAATCCAATTGGTTATCATTATGTCCTATTATTTAAATCAATTCTGACAATGTTTGTTTGTTTATGTTCCATCCATTTTGCCTTACTATACATTGAAATAATTAAGCAATAAATATGTAAAATAAATAATAAATATGTAAAAAATATTACGTTGCAATGAGTGGATGAAGGTCAAAAGTTAACAGAGTTGAGATGTTCTATTTTGGGGAGGAGGGGACACAAAATGCATGGAGAGGTAGGATCTTTCCTAATCCAATAGCCACCCCCAGAATGGTGCACATCTGTTCGGTTCCCAGGCCAGCTAGCAGAGCCAGATCCTTAAGCACTTATGGAACATCAAAAGGGTGGGTGCAAAGTTTCAAAGGGCAGGAATCAAAGCAGAAAAGGCTCTTGTCCTGGATCCTGTCAACCAAAATTCTTGGACTGATGGGCTCCACAGCATGCCCTCTCTGCCAGCACAGATAGAATGGACCAATCTCATTGGAGTGGGATGGTTCTTCAAATAACCTGAATAATATTATTTATTATTTAGACTTGTATTGAACCATAAACCCAGTTCTTTATTATATTCTTCTAATCAAATGTAGACTTCAAAGAGTTCATTTTGTCTAATTTCCTTTTGACTTAACTGCAACCATCCTTGAGCTACAGTAAAAGAGTCACAGGGCTTTTCCCTACTAGGACCTAATCAGAGCACAAGCATACCTTGGCATTCTCTTTTATTCTGCTATGTCCCTATGATGCTGCCTTTATCTCAACTCCAGTTCATGATGAATAAAAAAGAAATGTAAAATAAAATTAACATTAAATTATCCTTTTTATTCAGATACCACCTAAGGACAACTTCAAGATGAAAGGTTTTGTGTCTCATCCCCTTGAAAGAAATCAGCTCCCCGAGTCCAGGAAAAGACATCATTGTTTTAAAGAGCTAAAACTTTTGTGATGCTTCTACTCTTACATTCATTTGAATGGGAAGTGAGACAATCTCAGGCCAACCAGCAATGAAACATTAGAAGATGGCTGTAGGTACCACATGACCACCTACCCTGCTGATAAAGTTAAACTAAATTTCATTTCCTACTAGCTGGCTTTTGTACCTGCAGTCTGAAGAGGGGGTTGTACTTACCTTGCCATTGCCTCCAGCAACACTTGCATGAAAGAAAATGATCTTCAGTTAATTTTATTCTCCATGGTTCTCCACGGTCAGCTTCATGCTTTTGTGGTTGCCAAACATGCTGCATTCCTATTTACAAAGCAGTAATTTAAGTGACAGGTCTTTTGGGGAGAAAGCATGTCATTTGTCATGGACTTCATGGGAATGAAAAAAAAGTAGGAGGGGGGTGAGTTTCCGGGCTTCTTGAAAGTCTTGCATTTGTAATATAATCTGATGTTGTGCATCAATTCCATTGCTCCCAGCATCTGAGGCATGGACATCTGAAAATAATACAGGACCCTGAGCAAAATAGCTATCTGCCTCAAGAAAAAGACATGATTGTTATCACTGGGCTGTGAGTTTTAATTCTTTCCTGAAGCAATGTGGGCAGTTTATCGGCACCCCATGAAAATTGATCACACCTGTTTTCCAGACTCTTTTGTAAATGGCATTCAGAAGATTCCACCTCCATCTTCCTTTATAATTATACCCATCTTTCATATTCATTTTTTTTCTTTATGTCTTAGACTAATTCTAAGACTTCTCTCTATCTACAAATTTGGGACAAATTACCCTGTTCTATTTTTTGTGGATATTGTTTCTTTATATGAGAAGATACTGCTTTCTCAGGATTCATATAACAGCCATTGTATAGGAAAGTATTTGTGTCTGTCCAATTATGGAATGTTCTTCTCAAGGAGCTTTGCCTATGACTATTACAACTGTAGATTACTGTACTAGGCAAGAAATTTTTATTACAGTATCTTAAATATAATTGGCTTAAGTACTCTTAATATTATGTAAATAATTTACAAAATGGATTAATTTTAAGATTGTGAATATATTATATGACTGTAAAATAAATAAATATTTTCAATTAAGCAATAATTATTTTATTCAAGATTTCTACTGATGATTATATAGTACAGTTGTGCATATGATTATACAAAGTCAATTTAGGAAGTTGAGTTATGCAATAAACTTGTGCACATAGCTACAAATGCTTCTCTATTCCATTCATAGCTTATTAGAACATAGGACCAAAGTCTTTAATTAAACATTCCTTTGTACGTTTTTGCATTAAAGAGAGGAAGTGATGAAGAGGTAATGTTCATTGCAAAATGCTGTGGTGGCGAACAACATGGCAGCTTTTAAAAAATTGATAAAAATGGATAACTACAAATCATGAAAAAGATTTATTAGATCAGTTCCATAGTGGCCAGTATGTCTCTCAATCGTTACTGCTGGAGAACACATGAAATGTATTAGAGTGAAAATACGCTCTCTGGATTTCCCATATAACTTTGTTTAGCTGTTGTGAGAACAAAATGCTGTATCAGAGAAGATTTCTTTCTATATTCCTATATAAGATAGATTTGTTTACAAAGAACCCAATATGCTTTAGTGTCTGAAGAAGATTTTGTACAAGTGATTTTCTTCTTCTCCAAAATATAAATTATTCTCCTTTAGCAGTGCTGCATTGCATCAGGCCCAGGTTTTTTTTCCACTTCATTAAAAACAAACACGCTCACAGGAGTTCACTAAATATTTATGAATGTAATTTATGACTGTGAATTGATGCCTTTTTCCAGAACTAAAAAGAACTAAAAAGATATCTGTGTGTGGCCAAATCCATCCCCCACCCCTTACACTCACACAAATCTATGACAAGTTCAGAAGTATGGAGGTGAATAGAAACTTCACAATAATATTGAAAATCTTCACCTGGAAACTGAACAGCACCCAGGCCTTTTAAAATCTCAATTAACTACTTCAAAAAGAAGTAGAGGGCATTCGTCCACTATTTCAGATCAATGTTATCAAGATCAACCAATTGATTTTGTTGTCTCATAAAGGACAAAATAGTATTCATTCCATCGATAAAATCCAATCAGACTGGCAATCAGATTCTGTTTAATCTTCATTCTCAGGAAGCTGAGAGTCCACACTAATGAAAACGGCCATGCTGGCTGGACAACATTTCTATCCTCAAAGAGTGAGAAACAGTGGCCACTATCTTTATTTTAACCAATCCTGCAGACTCCCCTGGGTCTATCTCTCCCTAATACCTGATTCTTAATATCATATCTAAATATGTCATTTTCAGTTCATCATATCTTTATTTGATCATTAGGACTGAAATCCCCAACACTAATTACCAAAACAAGAAGTCTGTATAGTATTTTGAACTGGGGGTAGATCAAAGTATAAAATTTTCAGCAGTTGAATTAAAAACTACCTCAATTTCCCACAATTTGTGCTGGAGACAAGCTTTATTTGAATCTGAGAATAGCCCTGGTTCTTGCTTTGACCTTTTGTAAAGAAGACGACTCCTGAAAAGAAAATATCACCAAACTTGGATGAATGTGAGAATCAGGTATTTCCAAGAGCTAGAAGTGAGAACTTTTTGGTTGCAGCTCCCCTATATAATAAAGTTAGAATGATTCTTAGGACAGCATGAGGTCACCAAAGAAGTTTGGCTTCCAAATCACCTCCAAAAGAGGCAACAAAACTGTAATTTTTAAAGAGACAATGGGGTGAAATTCTTAAATACAGAAATCAACAATGTTAATTGTATTTCATGACAATGAATATTTGTTCAATTTAAAAGTTACATTGAATTGGTTATAGTTCTGGATATGGTTCTGTTTCTTTCTTGTTTTCACCTTCCTACTTTTCAGAATACAATTTTCAGCTTATCCCTCAGATCAAAGGCACTTCTATTTGGAGGTTAGATTACTTCCACTGGCTCTGTAATAGTTTTCTCATACCATACACTGGAGAATAACAGGTTGAAGAAAACTAACGTTTTCCTAAAATGGAATATATTCTCATCCACCTACTCTCATTTCAACCTACTCAAGTTGATCACAGGGCATCCTGGATTGGTGGGGCTTATTTGAATAACAAATTTTCCCATGTAGATCCAGATTACAAAAACAGAAATGACCACTAGATAGCATCAAAGAGATACATAAAATTTTCACTCTTGGCTGCTGCCTAGTGTACAGCTGAATTTTTGCAGTCCAGACCTACTAGCTTAGCACTGGCATGTTTGGTTTGTTTGGTATGTACATTTGGGTTGTTCATTGACCTGATATCAGTGCTCACAATAATATCATTAATAAATGATTATTTATTTATATTTTACAATTTACAATATTAATTTGTAAATGTATTTAAAAACAAATGCCCATATGTTTATGATGTATCATTCCATTTGGTAGTTGTTTTTCCAGGCTTTACACTGCTCCGTGTTTCATTATGACACCAAACATGAAATAAGAACAATTAATTCCTAACAATATAACTTTTTATCTGTTCTTCTTATGCATTATGATGGCATAAACTGCATTTTTTTCAACAAAAATATCCAATTTCTCCATAGCCTTTTCAAATCAGTTTGAAAAAAGTAAACCAAATTTTAAAAATATTCTTTTGCAGAACTTGACTCACAGGTTTACATCTGATGCAACTGAAAATGGCCACAAGACTAAATTATGACCCCTAGCCATAAATATTTGCATATTTTAGCTTGAACAGACTTTTAAATCAAGAAGCTGCCTTTTTTGTGTTCTGTAGATATATGAGGCGAAAGGGTTTGTTTTAGAAAGCAATTTAAGCATTCATCAAGTGGCTGTGCTCCTGCCTCTTTAAACATTCCTGATTCTAAATCAGTTTTATGGGAAGCTGTTTCTTCTAATAATGCCGGAAAAAATCTGTAATCTATGGGAATTCATGCTAATCATCTTGTCTCTTGTTGAAGACTCTAAATATCTGTTCAACAGTTGATTCTTTTACATTAAATATCTGTAGATTACAGAATCAGACAGATTTTTCCTTTCTTTCTCCCACATAGCAAATTGCTTATCATAAATGTACAAGTAGCACCTTGTTTGGCTGGAATGAAAAACAGGCACATTTGGTAAATTCTAAAAAGCAACTATTTTCCTTTCAGAAAAGTCTGACGGATCTCTGAGATGTCTGCCTATCAACGCCTTCCACCACCAACATCCTCAAAAAACCCTTTCCATTTTCAGACATAGTATTTGGAATTTGACTGATTTTCTGCTGATTGGGTAACTTTCAGAAGCAGGAATATCTTAGGATTTGTTTTATTTTATTTTATTATTTATTTATTTATTTATTTATTTTGTCAAGCAATTATAAGATAACAGGTATAAGTATAAACATAGTTATGGTTACGTGAAATGGATACATATAAGAAAAATAAAAGAAAGAAAAATAAAAAAGAAACAATAGGACAGGGACGGTAAGCACGTTGGTGCGCTTATGCACGCTCCCTACAGACCTCTTAGGAAAGGGGTGAGGTCAGTAGTAGACAGTCTAAGGTTAAAGTTTTTGGGGTTTGGGGAAGAAACCACAGTCAGGTAGAGTATTCCAGACATTGGTCCAGACATTGCTGAAATCGTATTTCCTGAAATCAAGTTTGGTGCGTTTAACCTTGAGTTTGTATCTATTGTTTGCTCTTGTATTGTTATGGTTGAAGCTGAAGTATTCATTGACAGGTAGGACATTGCAATGTATAATTTTATATACTATACTTAGATCTATACTTAGATTTAAATCTATACTTAGATTTGCATGCATGGCATTCATTTATTAAAATTTACTTTGGTTTTTGTTATTGTTTAGAATGAGTTTGTTTGTTTTTTTGCCTGGAATCAAATCTGTCATTTCTTGACAACCTGATTGAGACACAGTGACTGACAACTCCATTTTCAAGGACAGCAACTTTGTTCCTCTTATGGGTACATCCCACTCACATGGCATAAATTGTATTTTTCACCAAATATGTACATTTTCTTTTATAACCTTTCAAGTTATTTTGTCAAAAAAAATGAACCAAATTAGAAAATGTCTGAGTGCTCATAGAGGAATTTGGTTTTCTAGATCTATTTTAATCTGATTAAAATCAGTTCATGGCTTGAAGATATGTTGATCATCCTGCTGGATGATATTAGGGACAGTGAGGAAGTAATTTGTCCCTAAGATCTTTAAACCAATTTTTGATATCACTACGCATGATAACATCCTTAGGGAGCTGAGAATTCAGGAAAGGGATTTGTCATGGTTCTGCTCTTATCTTCAAATCCAGTTTTAATCAGTAATACAAATTGTCTTTGCTTAAGGATTTTGTTCAGCAAGCATTTGAGCTTATGATAGAACTGAACAAGAGGGACTTATGACATGATGTCCTCACATCTATGGCTATCTCCATGGTCAAGTGATCGCCATTTGTGACTTTCACTCCCAGTTTTTGATGAGCAAAGTTAATGGGAAAGACCAATGGATGGGTGCAAATGACTGTTGTGTGACCTCAGGGTACTGCAACCACACAGGATTTGCCTAACAACAGCAACAAGAACTACTGGAACTCTGCCATAAGTCAGTATAATTATATAATGTGATGTCTTATTAACACATTGCTTAGAGAAGAGCTCCTGATCCCAGTTGCCATTGCTACGCAAGGACAACGTGTGCTGCTTCCTCTGTTGTGAAATGTTGCAAGATTTTTCCATTATGTCTGTGTTCCATTAGATTTCTAAATTATATTCAGGATGCTTTTTATATTTATATGACTTAGCCCAACCCTATTCTCATGCTGTAATCAGAAAGCTACAATTTGTGAACAAAGGCAAATACCAGGAATCTGAAATTTGGCAGAATAGTATCAGCAGACTTCAGACAGCCTAAAGAGGACCCAGGCTCCAGTAGCTTGAGACTTAGGGCCTGAGGCAGATCAACCAGTGTACTGTAGTAGTTAAGGTGCTGGACTAGAATTAGAGAAGACCAACTCAAGTACATCTAGGGGCCTAAATAATCATGGGATATCTTTGGTCCAATCAAACTTATCCAACTTTACAGAATAGATGGTGCAGAAGACCATGGGAAATTATAATGGTTTAAATGCTAAATTAAATGCTAAACAATAGTGGTTTCAATGCACAATGTAAATAGTGTTTATTTATTAAATATATATGCCACCCGTCTAGCTATCTAAAGCAACACTTCCCAGTTTACAATAAAATCATAAATATAAAAACATTAAAATTAATAAAATTAGATTTAAAAAAAACTAGAAGACTAAATGCAAGAACAATTCCACCATTAATCCACCATCTACTTCCAGCATAAAGCATCCCAAACATGACTTGAAGCCAACCAGCAGAGCCATTCCAAAATAATAACGCCCTTCCAAAAAGTCTAAAAGGGTAGAGATGAACCTTAACTATGATGGCAAGATGTTTCAAAGACAGAACATGATCTTTTCCAAATATGCCTGTCTGACAGGATCTACAGCATGCCCCTTTTCCTGGATCAAGTAGGGTAGGCCAATGCAATCGGGATGACAGATCCTCAGATAACATGGTCCCATGCCATGTTATCAACAGAGATATCAGTTCTTTCCTTTTCTTTTGTCCATTTTATTTACTTACTTACTTACTCAATTTCTACAGCTACTAATTTCAGTCAATGACTCCAGGTAATTTACAATTTAAAAATGTATTTCAATTAAAACACTAAAATGTTTTAAAACAATAAATACATCCAAAATAAATATTTATAAAGCAGCCTAGATTCCTAGCCAATTGGCAATAAAGCTAAGAAACAGATCCTTTGACAATTCTTCCCAGGCCCATGAACATTGTCAGGTTTTTAGGGTCTGATGAAAAGCTAACAGGATTGGGGCCATTCTAGTCTCCCAAACATGATTCTGCCTAGTTGTTTCCTCATAGCACTGGTTCCAAGAGATATACATGTGAAGGCACCATAATATTTATGTCTCTGTGGCCATAAAATATAAGGCCCATGCAGCAGAAAAAGATGCATGTTCATTCTGCAAACTGCTCTAGTAAAAAATGAAAAATAGATGCTTTCCATAACCTTGGTCTGAACTTATTCCTAGAAGGACTATAGTTGAGATAAACTAATACAGAGCAATAAACAGTCCTTGAAATAGAAGACTGCCAAATTTTAAGTTATGTACTTTATTGCCTGGATTACTGTGTACTGGAAGGCATAGATAAAAGTACTGCTCATTTAATCCAAAAATTAAGCTCTGATTTAAAACATGATCCAAAATATCACCACTGTGGGAATATGGGAATCTATATCTACATCTTCATTTCAAAATATTCTGTAAGCATCCAAAGTTTAGTGGCAGATATATTAATTGTCTAAAAGATCCTTTGTGAAATAGGTATTATTGAAATCTTTCTCAATAAAATTCTGAAGAATTTCAACTGTATAGGAGCTTTGGAAAACTTCAGTTTGTTATTCACTCTCTATAAATCTTTCTTGGGTCTTCCCTAAGCCACTATTTCATTCCTTAAGGATTCAGAAGGGACAGGAGGGGCCATCAACTCCAAATAAATGTGTTTATTCAGAAATGTCTTGAAGCTTTTCCAGCTTTTCAATACTTTTCTCTGATTAAGCTTCCCTTGCATCCTTTATTTTCCTGTCCATTCATTGTTGCCTCCTGATGGGAATAACTGCCATGAAACTCTGGATAAAAAAGAGATTGAGTTGGAGAATGGAAATAAATCTAGAAACTGGGGACAAAATGAAATATTTCTACAAAGATTTACTATGCAATTTTCTAAATTTCTGCAAGCAGACTCAATCTGTAACAACTCAACACAATGGTTTTATGACTTTTAATGTTGTAAGTTGCCCAGAGTTGCCTGTAGCAAGATGGGTGGCTAAACAAATAAACAAAATCGGAGTACCATCATTGTTTTATGATACAGTGGTATCATGATACAGTACAAAACCTAGTAGGTTTTGTTATTGGTTTTTATACATGGCATTCATTCATTTGTATATTTTGAAGAATGCAATTTGCAAAAATGACAATCAGTGGAGGCAGTGTAAGAAGGATGGAAATATCCGCAAACCATAAGCAAGATTTCTGATTCTATTATATCTTTTCAAATGTTTTTTTTTTCCAAATGAGAAAGAAATAAGGAAGAGTACACATCAGAATATTTATTGACTGAACGATTCTGTAAGTGTTAATATCTCTTTTTCAAAGCATAATTGGAGAGTCCTTGGAAAACTGTTCACTGTAATTAAAAGGCAACTTGTCAACACTTCCTCTTATTCCTCCCTTATTTCCACCCTGGAGTTTTCCATTGCTGGAAAAGTGAAAGCAGTTTTTAGGCAGCCATTCTTTCTCCAGCCTGTAAAGAAGAAAATTCATGGGTGATAATTCCATATATCCTAATTTTGTTAGGGATTTCACAGAATGTCTCCAAGTCTTGGGTTACATATAGATGTCATTTGGCAGTTGTTATTGATAGGTAAGATTGTTCTTGCCTCCCCAAGAAAGATTTCATTACATCAGCCAATGAGTTATGGATAGACAAGATTTAAGGATTTTACCTTGCATCAAATCAAAATTGCTGAGGAAAGCCAAAAGAAAGCTCTGCCAGCTTGACCCACATTTTTGTCATTCTCTGTGTTGAGTCAAATAAATGTTCATTCCAGGAAATAGATGAATGTTCCTAATTGGGCAGGTTGTAATTTCATTCATTCATTCAATCCCCATCTTATAATTCTGCTAATTCTGCATAAGAAACTGCAGGTGTTTGCTGCATTTCCTTGTTTGCAGAGATTATTACTTTTTAAAAGTCACATTAAGGTTAATCCATGGTTTGTTTGTTTTTGCGTATTATTAATGATCTAATGCTAAAGTGCATGCTAAAGAGCCTTTGCAATGGTATTCCACTATATTGACTCAATGCAGATTGATTCTGATCCACATAGGCCTAGAATGTTTTCATTTTAAGAATGAAATGCCATAAAATAGCTTTCCTAATCTGACAAATTCCCAGTATGCTGGGACAGCAATTGTTAGAATCCCCTGTAAAAATACTCCCCTCCAATCCAAGTAATAAATTAGATTAGGAAAGTTGTTGTTCAGAAAGAGGGGGGCAAGCATTAATTCTGATCACACATATGCATACACACACGAGACACACAGTTTGGATATTGGGGCTATAATTCCCAAAGTCAATATATGGAAATATTGTGACAAAGATATGCCCAGCTTTCCAAGGGGTCCTTCGACATGGTCACA
This sequence comes from Notechis scutatus, assembly GCF_049901735.1. NCBI lineage: Eukaryota > Metazoa > Chordata > Lepidosauria > Squamata > Elapidae > Notechis > Notechis scutatus. Next base: position 33,255,378 of record NC_142025.1, on the reverse strand, counting down.
GCTGTAGAAATGAATGTTTTGATGGAACTTTTCCTCAGAAAGAGAAGATACATACTACCTGATTAACCCTGATCAAAAAGATAGTGTGATTATATTCCAGTCAGTGGAAAATTTTCACATATATGTGCTACAACTGATAAGTCATTCAAGCTAGACTACCTCAACTCATATAAGTTAATTTATTTCGCTTGGCAATAAGTCAGCCACTTATTCATAACTGAGCATTGGGCAAAAGTAAAATATAATCTTGCATAAAAATGCATTTGCTAATTTATAATGCTATAAATCCACTTAGAAAGTTACTATAACATGATGGTGACTTAAAGAATACTGAACAGATAACCTTTAGATTGCTTATTAATCTATTGACCAACTACTGCTGATGGAACTTTTCAATCCCCATTTTATAATTCGGCTAATCTTTAAACTGAATTTAAACCAGATAAACTTCTAAATAAAGAAAAACTTTGGATTCAGACCTATTCCCTGCCAATTCAGAATATGCCTCCCCACCCCCAGAAATGAAAAGGAACTTTCCCATCCCAATAGACTCATTGTGAATCAACAAATTTCCAGTGTGGTTGCAAAACTGTCATTTGTTCCTATACAATAAGGTATTATAACTTCAGTAGTGATGATCAACGAACCTCATCTCTCTCATTCTGGAGCCATTTTGTATATATAATAATGTATATAATTACAACATGCTTATATATTTTCTAAGAAAATAAGACAAAATAAGAGCTAAGGTCTGTCTCAGGATATGATTCAAATGCAGGGAACACTCACATAGTCTCTTTTTACACATTAAAACTTTATCACAAGGAAACACTATTGGTGAAAGGTTTTTCTGCACACAGAGCAGTTCTAGATGGATTTATTAAAAACTGAGGTTTCTCAGAGCAAGGGTCACTTCTAGGAGGCATTTGTATGTTGACTCGACTGTTTCTAATAGCTGCACTAAATCTACTGCAGCTCCATCAGCTTGACTTAATTTGAGATTAGAGAGGTAACCCATCCCAATGGTGTCAGCAAAATGACATCTAACTAATTATTATTATAGGCTACAGACAAGCCAGTTGTGGTGGCTTTACTGAAATAAGAACTTAATCCAATAAAACCAATGTATTTCCTAACACCAGCCTATAAAATGTGCATGTTTTTACTGGATTGTCAATATTTATTACATTGTAACGCTGTTCCTTTTCCATCTTTACAGATGGTTTTTGCCCTGCTAGGTCAACATATGTATTACAACTTACTCCTTGGATTCTGCACAAATATATAGCCTAGATTTCTCCTGCCACAGACAATTCCCACCATAGTACCAAGCCTATCCAAATGTTCAGAGCCTATTCTTGTTTTTCTAAGTTTGTTCTTAGATAAATTTGAGAACTCTAAATCTACCAATGCTTCCTCCCATATAAAAGTGCTGGTGTTTGGCTTACCTACTGGCACTTTCTCCTCGGAGGAAGTACTCTGAGAATGTTAATGAAGTCATAGCCAACCAGTGGGATCCATTACTCTCTAATAGCTAGGAACATTTTGAACTGAGCAGGCTTTTGAATTAAATTACAGGGAGGAGGGGAAATCCACTTAATTTAATTTAGTAGTGATGGGCCAGAAGATAACAGCTGAGTTTCACATTCGCATATAGTTAAACATGCTGCATATCACATTCATGTAGGGAAAAGAAAAGGTTTCTGATCCTTTCCATTTTCTGGTAACATTCTTTCTCCTTTTTCCATTCAACAAAAACTCCTTGCTCTTATCTACACAAAAGTCTTGCAAATATTCTGGAACCTATTTGTGATTCTTACTTATTTACCTGGAATCCATTTACATGGAGCTGCCCTTGAAGAGTATCTGGAAGCTTCAGCTGGTGCAGAGCTCAGTTGGTTGGCCAATTCTTGGGAGCCCTAGGGTGACTCATGTTATACCGCTTTTCCACAAGCTGCACTGGCTGTCAGTTTACTTCTGGGTCCAGTTCAAGGTTCTCACCGTTAAAGCCCTTCATGGCATGGATCCAGGCTACCTGAAGAACTGGCTGACCCCAATAGGATTAGTCCAGATCTTTTCTGACATGGCTCCCAACTTCTGGAACATCATGTGCCCTTTTGACCTTTTGAAAGGCCTTGTGCTAACTAGCCTGAGACCCCAATGGGGATATGGCATTTTGAAGGTGGCTAAGCCCATGTCTTCCACATGTGTGCTCTGTTCTCTCCTCTTCTGCATCAATTTCATTCTAAATGAGTTTTAATTTAAAACTCCTATTTATTAATTGAATGTTTATGGTATATTTTAATTGTATGTGTGTAAGTCATTTAGAGTCACTTTCAAAAAGATGGGCGGCATACAAGTTTCACAGATAAATAAAACCTTTATTGATTATCATGCTTCCACTGATACCTGTTTTCTCATGCTGCTTCTTATACCCTGTTCTTCAATCCTGAATCTTCTACAGTTTATTTCTCTAATTACAGATGATTTGAAAAGCTTTTATATATAATAATCCAACCTATTTATTTATTTATTTATTTATTTATTTATTTATTTATTTGATTTGCCAATTGTTTACAAGATAATAAGTATAAGTGTATACATAGTTGTGAATACATGAAATGGGTACATATAAGAAAAATAAAAGAAGAATAAGAGAAACAATAGGACAGGGACGGTAGGCACGTTGGTGCGCTTATGCACGCCCCCTACAGACCTCTTAGGAAAGGGGTGAGGTCAATAGTAGACAGTCTAAGGTTAAAGTTTTTGGGGTTTGGGGAAGAAACTACAGAGTCGGGTAGAGTATTCCAGACATTGACCACTCTATTGCTGAAGTCGTATTTCCTGCAATCAAGTTTGGTGCGGTTTACTTTGAGTTTGTATCTATTGTGTGCTCTTGTGTTGTTATGGTTGAAGCTGAAGTATTCATTGACAGGTAGGACATTGCAATGTATGATTTTATATACCATGCTTAAGTCAGACCGAAGATGGCGTAATTCAAGGTTTTCTAGTTCTAGAATTTCAAGTCTGGTGGCATAAGGTATTCTACAACGAGTAGAAGAGTGGAGAACTCTTCTTGTGAAATATTTCTGGACTTTCTCAATTGTGCTAATATCAGATACGTAATGAGGGTTCCAGACTGATGAACTGTATTCGAGTATTGGTCTAGCAAATGTTTTGTATGCTCTGGTTAGTAGTGTGATATTACCAGAGAAAAAGCTACGTAGGATTAGGTTAACAACTCTTAATGCCTTTTTGGCTATGTAGTTGCAGTGGGCTCTAGCACTTAGATCATTAGAGGTGAGTATTCCAAGGTCCTTTACAGAGCTTGGGTCATCAACAAGATCTTGACTATTCAGCTTGTATTTTATTTTCTGATTTTTTTTGGCAATATGTAAGACAGAGCATTTATTTGTTGAGATTTGAAGTTGCCATTTGTTTGACCATTCAGATACATAGTCAAGATCTTTTTGTAGGGTAGCAGTATTGTCTGTGGTATTGAACAGCTTTACATCATCAGCGAAGAGAACGCAATTGCTCTTAATATGATCACAGAGGTCATTTATGTAGAGTATGAAGAGAGTTGGTCCTAGAACACTGCCTTGGGGGACACCACTATTGACAGGTACTGGATTTGATAGGACGCTCCCGATTTTGACCATTTGTTGTCTGTTTGACAGGAATGCTTCTATCCAGTTATTCAGTTGTCCAGAGATACCATAGGATTTTATTTTTAGGAGTAGTTTGTCGTGTACCACTGAATCAAAGGCTTTACAGAAGTCTATGTAGATTGCGTCTATTGCTTTCCTCAAGAGTGTCTCTCTACCTAATCAAATGACAGATGAGCAAAACAGCTAATGAGAGCTGCATGTAGGCAATGGCCACAGGAGTCTGATGACTTTTTCTCACAGCAAAATTAAAGTGCTCTCCATCCTTAATCAAGCAGAAATTTATATCAGCATAAAATCTGCAATCCCTGCGGTTGTCTCTGTTTTGCCATTTGAATGTATTGTTGACTTTAGTCAAAATATATAGTACTATATGCTCAGACAGTGAAAAACATTTATCAGCTTCTTGACTTAACATAAACTCAGACTGGAGGGGAGGCAAGTTTTGACAAATGTCTCAACCACTGGGTTTAGCATGTGTCAAAATTCATCCTGGTGCTACACAACATTTTGCAAAGGCACATTCAAAGGGAGGCCAACTAACAACTGATATCAATTGACAGTCAGACTCCTTTGGAACACAGGATATTAATAACACCTGACAGGCTTAGGTGGTTCGAACCTATAGAAAGAGATCTCTCACTTTCTATTCTGTTTCACCATGTAATATTTCCAACACCATGACCAATCATCTCTTGTTTGTTCATATTCAGATCTCTAAGCTGAAGATCAATTCAGAGATCTAGAAGGGAGTGAGCTGATTTGAAAAAATTGCCCTGTCCTGCCACTTAGAACAGAATGGCTCTGAAAAGCTCTACTAAGGATTGAAGAAGAATGGGCATGACTGGACCAGCTTAAAGTGGCCAATAAGTATCAGGTTGATACCCATTCCTCAGGGGTCATCTGCCTGCCCTATGATATTGACAGAATAGTTGGTGAAAATGTATTAGATTACATCCACAGCAAAACCAGTGTTGTGATCAAGACAAAAAATACCATTATTTTAACTTTTGAAGGATTAAGGACCACTTAAGAATGCTTCAAATAATGGACTTGGAGCTAAATGAAGGAACGTGCAGAATGGGGAGGTTGCCTAGACATGTTTTGTCAAGGTTAGATATAAATAAGGCAAAACTGAATCTCTGTGACTTGATGAGAGGATGGATCAGATGGCATATCCTGTAAGAGGGCACAGCTGGCTATTTGGCTGAAAATATCAACATCAGCATGTTTACCACTCATAGGAAATTCAATCTACCTTAAAATATGATTGCATCCTTGAGAGCTTAACAAAAAAGGAAAGAAGAAAGAAACAGAATCTCTAGGCTCAGGAAAAAATATATACCTCTAATTTACACAGAGATCATTGTTTTCATCTACTTTCAGTCATTCAGGCATATGAAAATAATTCCTTGTTAGTTGAAATCTACAGAAAGCTCTCTTCTGCTTTTTCTGTGGAACTGTCACACCCTGTGATGGAAAGCAACCCATGCTGATTTTTTTAAAGAATTAAACCAATAGCTAAAAATTGTGCTTGGGGGAAAAGAATAGCAGTCCTCCATATGATGCCCACCTCAAACAGCTCCAACAATGTTTCTCAAATGCCCATGTTCCAATAACAATATAAGCCTTTCACTCTTTTAGTTATAGAAATATAAGTTATACAGGCTGTGAGTACTCCACCCAACTGTCAACTACTAATGGAATGGAATGGGAATGGGAATGGGAATGGGAATAGAATAGAATAGAATAGAATAGAATAGAATAGAATAGAATAGAATAGAATGGAATGGAATGGAATGGAATGGAATGGAATAGAATAGAATAGAATAGAATAGAATAGAATAGAATAGAATAGAATAGAATTATTTATTGCAACGTGTGATTAAGAAATTATCATACTTTTAACTTTTTTTCAAATATTAAAAAATTAGAATATTGTACGCGTTGCATATTAGAACTTAAATTAATTAACTCTATTTATGTTAACCAACGTGTATTTATGTTATGCATTAATGTCCCACCAAATCAGATAGCATCTTTCTATCACACTTCTGAATAGCAAACTAATTCTCCATACTTCAGGATAAATATGGGTATGTACTTTTGAATACTATTTCACCCAATGTATATTGTAGCATTGGAGAACTTGCAGAAATAAACATCATCAATGTTATCAGGAATTCACAGAAGAAAAAATTTATATATTTGGGCCTTTCTCATTTAGGAAAAAATAGTCAAAAGAAAAGGTCAAGGGCACATAATATGTTTGATATGTATAGTGTTGTTCTTTCATAATTGTTGAGGTTGGGGCCATCCAATAAATCTGAATGGTAGGATTCTCATACCAGTCAAAAGTGAAAACTTAAATTAAATAATTCTCTTCACTGAGGGACTTAAGATTGGCCAATTATTCCTTCATAATTGGAAATTATATGGTATCCTCAAGGGAAATCCAATACTAGATAACCCTATCAATTCAGCTGTTTGCAATGATGGAAAATTTGGCCTTGAACAAAGTACATCATGGATTTGTCTGGATGAATGTTGAATACAGAGATCCATCATCTCTTCCCTCTCTTCCCTACATACTAAATACAGGAAATGGTCAATTTACAACCATTTGTTTTGTGAGCATTCAAAGTGACAACAGTACTGAAAAAAGTAATTCTGGCACTTTTTCACACTTATGACTATTACAGCATCCCTATGGTCACATGATCAAACTTCAGACACTTGGCAACTGACATGCATTTATGATGATTACAGTGTCTCAGGGTCATGTGATCACTTTTTGCAATCACAAGCAAAGTCAGATTGGTAAACCAGATTCCCTTTGCAACCATGTTACTAACTTAACAATTGCAGTGAGTCAGTTAACAACTGTGGTAAAAAGAAGGTCATAAAATGAGGTAAAACTCACTTAACGACTGAGAAATTTTGACCTCAATTGAGGTCATAGGATGAGGAATATATGTATTGCATAATCCGGATCTTTCCCACTATTAGTTTGACTATCCTTGAGTTTGCAAAAAAGAAAAAAAAATGATTGCATTAAATATCCTGTTCCAATAACTAATTCCTATCTGGTCACTATTATCTTTCTTACTTATCACAGCAGTCGTCTGATCTTCCCAAGCAATGAATAATATCAACAGTTTTTATACCTTAAGGTTAGTCCTGGATAATAGATTAAGAGCAAAACAACACTATTTTAACTCTGATACATATGATGATTTAAGACAATATCACTCATGGATTGGGAATAAGATGAAGACAACCTGAGGTGAACAGAGCAGAAAAAAGAAAGGACTTTGGGGGGTGGGGCTTACTTAAGTCAGTGTTAGATACAAATGAGGATAGGACTCCTTAGCTGGAAAAATATGTAGATGAGTTTGTTTATTAATTGGTAGGATCTTAATTAAAATAACAGAGGCTTAGAACGTGGGCAGGATAAGTCATTTTAACAAAGTTTAGTTTGACAGCCTATTGGAAGTAAATGTGTTAGCATTCCATTTGTTTGTTTGTTTGTAAAAAATTATTGGCCAGACATCTTACCTCAAGGTAACTCTGGGCAGCTTACAATAATAAAAGATAAATACTGTGTAAGATTAAAAAAAAACATAAATGTAAATACGAAAAAACAAACACTGTGGCCCAATTAGAAGATGGGGAGGGTGGGAGCAGGATGGAGGGAGCGGGGCAGGTGGGATCTATTGTTAATCTATTCACCACCTCCACTGTGATGCTCTCCATTCCCACAAAAACATAAGTTCTTATTTGCATGTAATTAACAACCCAAAGTTGCTGGAACTGCTACTCGGTTACCTGAATATAAATATGAACATACATACATACATACATACATACATACATACATACATACATACATACAAAAACAAAAAACAAAAAAGCCAACCAGCCACTATTTCCTCATTCCCTGACATACAAGCTTGGAGTTACACTTAAATAAAGATTGAACATCATACATGATTTCTTTTATTACTCCTATAACCTAACGGTCCTTTTACGAGAGATTGGTAATATAATTCCCTCAGTGCAAAGCCCGGCCAAAGAATGTGGTGTCATTATATATAACTGCAAGAGAGGAGACCTGGACTGACAGCGCCTGTGGGTGAAGTGCAGATTTTATTACCCAATAGACCCAGAAGAACTACGAAGTGTGGTCAGTTTTTATTGCTTGTAAAATGAGCAGTTGCAGAAGACACCCTCTGATGTAAAAGAAACAGGGAAACAAAATGTCAGTGTCTAAGAAACTTTTACTGCACAACCAAAAACAAATCTGCCAGAGATGCACATGCACACACAGATCACAAAGACCTGCTTACAACTCAGGCAAGTTAAATCCCATCATCACACTGAGGACGAATTCCTTCTCTGGCATCCAAAGAACTAAGGTATGATTTTGCAGTCTTTCCTGAGATGCCATTCAACAAAATGCAGCAAGAATGCAAGAGATGATCTCCTTGGGCACCCAGCAGAGATGATATTTAGCTGGTTCTGACCAGTTCTGGAGAACCGGTAGCAGAAATTTTGAGTAGTTTGGAGAACCGGCAAATAACACCTCTGATTGGAGATTTTACATATCCTTCCCCTGCCATGCCCACCAAGCCACGGCCACAGAACCGGTAGTAAAAAAAATTGAATCCCACCACTGGCACACCCACACACACCCACACACACATAGGAATTCTTAGCAACAATAAAAAGAACTAATGTAAACTAAAAAAAGAATGAGAGGAAAAAGAAAAGGGAAAAAAAGAAAAAAGCTGAAAGTGCAGAAAGAAAAGAGTAAAAGAAAAAAAAGATATAAAGGAAGATATAAAGGTCCAGTTCCAATCTTCTTCGCATTAATTATAAATACAATTATATGTTAATGTTCTCTAAAGTTATATCAGAATCTTCTAATATATCCTGCCTAATAACCAAAACATAAATTATAAGTTCATTTTTATTTTATATATATAAAGTCCACAAAGGGTTTTTAGTCACCAGTATATGTAAATATTGTCTTTTCTCTAATCATACAATTGAGCTATTTCAGCAAGTTCTGCCATCTTCATCAACCATTCTTCTATTGTAAGTCCTTCCATATCTTTCTTTCTTTGTGTATACAATAACCTTGCTGCCGTTATCACATATAAAAACATGTTCTCGGCTCTTTTCCAACTGTTTTTCTATCAGTCTTAAGAGGGAGAGGTCTGGTTTCAACTGAATGTAGACAATCCTCTAAATCACTGTATGTATTTGATGAACCCAATTTTTTTTTATGAATCCACCAAGCCTGATAAAAATTACCCTTCTTGTTGGTCAAATTTGAAGTATTTTTATATATTCCAGGTAATTTTTGTGATGTCATAAACCAATGGTACATTATTTAAAATAAATCCTTACAATTATAACATAGAGTAAATATGAATTCTTTCAAGCATTGAAAGATGTCCCATTGTTCCATTTGTATTATAACCTAAGATTTTAGACTGGTCTGTCATGCATTCTTTGATCTTTTCTTCTTCTGTTTCAAATTTCAATAAAAGCTTATACATTTTAGCAATGATATGTTCATTTGCACATAATCATTTCAAATTCTCTCTTACAAGCTCAATATAATGTATTCTCTTGTCTACTTTACATCCTTCTGATAACCGTAACTAAAAAAGATGACAAATGTCACCAGTTGTTTTCTTAATTTTATTTTATATGCCTTTGATAAACATTTTAGTATTTCACAATATGTTAACCATTTACCTTTGCCGTTATTTCTTATCTACAAAATGCTTCTTGTGTTGAGCACTTACAGGTGTTTTGGGGAACAATCTGGGATTGTATCTATTCCATTTTCTCAATGTAGCACATTTAACACGAAGATTTTTAAAGTCTACATTAACTTCAATTGTACCACAACATCCACACAACATGACTGAGCACATCATCATGCCAACATGCTATTTTCTTTGCCCTTGCAAAGAAGAGCATTTATCAGCATTTAGCTGCAAGGAACTGAGATAAATAAGTAAGTCACATTTCTTCTACTGCCATGTGTTCAGTTCCAGGTGTTTTTAGCAACAGAAGAATTAACATTCACCACATATATGTTAAATTGTTTTATTCTGTGACAGTAGTCACAATGAGAGGATTATACAAATGAAAGAAGGGAATAGCTAGATCAGACTATTATCCAAGTCAGCATTCTCTGTCACATAGCCAGCTTTCAAGGCCATCCCTAACATGGACTGGATAGTGATAGCCCTTTTCCATTCTTGTTCTCCAGCATCTCCTAGTTCAGATCACTTAATAGTTAAAAAAACCTCATGGAAAGTAGCATATCAAGACTAATAGCAGTTGATCTTTTTTGTGAATCTGATAGTTCCTTTAAAAAGCATCTAAATTGATACCTCCACTGCCTTGGATGGGAGGAAAATTCCACAGTTAACTACAGTATCAAAAAGCATTGCCTTTTATCCATCATGAATCTTCTTGCATTTAACTTCAATGGATGACCCAGAGTTCTAATGTTGTGAAACAGCAAGAGGAAAGCTATCTGTCTTTTCTATACTAGGTATGATTTGAATAACGTACTTCTCCTGTCCCTGCCCTATTTATGAACTTTCCTGGGGATACTGTGTTTTAATGTTCTTATCCACCGTGACAGTTCATAGTCTTCATATTGCTTATAGGTGGCCATTCACATAGCATAAGAAGCCTTTTTCAGCCTACCTTTTCTGATGGGAAAGTCACCTGAGTGATTTAATATAGCAGTTTTTTTGTTGTTGGTCTACTTTATGGTACATTGTTTGAACTTGTTTTTATTCTTGTTGAAAGAAAAACTTACTTTAAGGCTTAGAAATGCCTGAAAAGAATAAATAAATGTCTAAGACCAAAAGCCAATATCCCTAAAAGGAAGAGGATGCCTTCTCTCAGCAGGCCAAATATTTGCAAAGTCGGCTTGCAGGAATGCATGTTTTGTTTAAATATGATGCTCCCAGTATTTATAGCTTCTACCAGAGCAATATAACTCCTGACTGTACATTTGAGCTATAAATTATGATTTTTTCTTAACAAAGAATCTAGACATACTTGCAGGAAGCAATGGAATGCATGGTGACTCCCTTGTGGAAACAAACCCATAAAAAATTTGTTCTAAATTAAACAAATGTAACCTGTCTGGCTCAAGCAGACCAAAGCTGTTGGTTAAGCCTCAGGAAATACTGGCTTCTATCAACATCAGTTTAAGAGCCACAACTCAGAACGTTACAATTCCCACAGACAGACAGAGTCTGGATTGGGAGAGGAAAATGATTGGCACTTGGCTCAGGAGAAACAAAAAGAAACTCTTCTTCACACCGCACCTAATTAACTCCTGGAATTCCCCGTCTCAGGAAGTTGCAAAAGTGGTTCAGTAAATTCACAAAGCATCTCTGTTGAGCATTCACTAGTAGTGACATTGCTAAGAAGGGAACTGCCGTGCTTACAGAAAAAAGTATACCTCCAATGAAAGCATGCTAAGGCTAGAAAGAAAGCCTCATTTGACATCTGACTAGATTCCAGAAAAGATTGTTTGACTCTGGGCCAATGTGCCTATCATGCTAAGCCTTTAAGTTGCTTAGTGGCAAATGAGCTGGCGTGCCTTTTGGCTCCCACTGTCCCAATTGATGAGAGCATCCATACTTAATAAATTCAGCTTAGCAGGCAATAGATTCTGACTTTATTCACTGCAAAGAAGCCAGAACTTTAAATAAAATAAAGCTACTAAAAAGCATAATGCATGCAGGGTTACCGTAACTTTTCTTCCTTGGCATCCATCCTTGGGACATCATCTGTTCCAAGATTAGACACGCCTTATTCACCTTCTGGAAATCTCTTAAATGTGATTTTTGCTAGCAGGACTGGAGCACCCATGGTAACAGGGTGCCCACAAGATATATATTTATATTTATGTTTTAATTATTTTAATGGCTACTTGAGTCTTTATTTTAATTGTTTAATTGTCTTACTGAATACCATCCAGTATCGATCTTGAGATGGAGACCTATATAAATCTGATAAATAAGCTAATGTCTCAGATGCAAAGGTCCAAATGGATGGCAACAGAGGTTAATGGCTTCCATATAATTCTGGTATCATCCAGATGTTTGCAGCCTAAGTATGGTAGCCTTGTGCCATTTAATAAATAAATGAAGAGCAGCATTTTCAGATTAGTATAAAGCCTCCATTCTCAGAGCATCCCTCAAGTGACACCATGGAATCTGCAGAATCTGGAAGCATACCAGAAAGCTAACAAGTTAGCTTCCAGGGAGTGCAATCATATCAGAAATTCTCCTTTTCCTAAGACTGTAGCACAAGCTACCTAACAGTTGCTTGTATGACAAGTCTTTGAAGCCTGTACGTATCTACTTCCTTGGCACAATATTATTTATCTATTTGCTATTTCTATTTGCACAGAATATCTTTAGCTAAAAGAAAAAATAATAAAATCACAGAGTAAATGTGGCATACATTGCGGAAGAGAACCTATACCTATTTCCCACCAAGGGCCTGACGTGAAAAAAAGCCATATTAGTACTGCTTTATAGAAGCTCAACTGGGTCATTAGGCTCCAATAAGCGATGAGGAGGAGGAGGAGGAGGAGGAGGAGGAGGAGGAGGAGGAGGAGGAGGAGGAGGAGGAGGAGGAGGAGGATGGTTGATGATTGTATTGTGTCTGAAAGGGTAAGAGTTGTGCCAGAGAAGGCACATTTCCAAGGTCCCTCTAGATCAGGGATGTCAAAATCAATTTCATTGAGGGCCGCATCAGGGATGTGATTGGATGGGCATAGCCAGCTTGGGCAGTGCCACTCACTGGGCATGGTTGACTGGGTGAGCATGACCAGCTTGTCGCCACTTCCCAAATTACTGGAATATTTCCTCTTTACATTGGGTATGCAGGCTGAAGCTGTGCTGGCCCAATGTTTCCTCTTCGCATTCGGTAGACTGGACTAAAGCAACATGGGCCGGCCCCTTACATTTTCCAGGACAGCCCTGCGGGCTGGATCTGACCATATTGTTATGAACTAAAGCAAACACATTAGCTTAAAAACCCTAATAGTTTTATCCTACAGCAGGCTTGTAAACCTGCACTTCTGATTGGCCCGCGAATAGCGAGCTGTGATTGGCCATCTCTGGCTGATCTGATTGGCTGACAGCGGGTCACCCCTGATTGGACGCTTTTAGCGCGGGTAACTTAAATCAGCCGCTCAAAGCCGCTCGAATGCGCCGAGCGAACGCACCGCACCGCCAACTCGCTAGTGACAGTACGCCTTCCTCTGAGAGGCACACTACTACCGCCCATCATGAAGACCTCGAATCCTCATCAGACAGCGAGGAAGAGGAGGTCAACCGGCTCCGGTCAGAACGCGACCAACGAGACCAACAGAACCAGAGACTCCTGCGCCAATGCGCTGGTTGCGGGGCAAACCACCCACGGTCAGACTGCAAATTCCTCGACGCACTCTGCCGCTCCTGTGAAAAGAGAGGCCACATCGCAAAGGTCTGCAGAAGCAAGCGAGGGTCCAGTCCAATCCGGAGGGAGAATAATCTCCGCCAGGCTACAGGCAACCCACCTGTAAATCGGGACCGCCTGAACCACCAATGGAACAACCACTACTACAGAAATCGAGCACCTGCCACTTCAACTAGACGAGAAGAGGCACACCAAACCATCACTATCGGCCACGCTTCGTCCCTGGATGCAAGGAAGATCCGAGTAAAGGTCGCTATTGAGAATCGACCTTGCGTGATGGAAGTCGACTCGGGGTCGTCCCTATCGATGGTCTCCTGGAAAACCCTCAAACAGCTGATCCCTGCCATCCGTCGCCAGGGTCTCAGCACTCAAAAAATCATATTAAAAGACTACCAAGGAAACAGAATTCCGGTTGTCGGTTCCACGTCCAAGTATCCTTCAAAGACCGCACCGCAACGCTTCCTTTGACCGTCGTCGATCGTGACCGACCCAGTTTGTTAGGTTTACAGTGGTTCGCCCCACTCGGAATTGAACTAGCTGGCATCCACCAAACCGGAAGCGATGACTGGGAAGAGGCCCTCATCCAGGAATTCCAGGACGTTTTCACAGAGAAGCTAGGCAAGTACAAGGGAACCCCTATATCGTTTAATCTCAGCCCCGATGTAGCTCCCATTCGCCTTAAGCCTTGTCGGGTGCCTTTTGCACTCAAACCAAAGATTGACGAGCAACTGGACAAATTAATAGCCCAGGGTGTGTTGGAACCGATTGACCACGCCCGATGGGAGACCCCAATAGTAACACCCATAAAGCCAGATGGATCATTAAGAATTTGTGGGGATTACCAGGCCATCCTAAATCACGCGTTTCAGCAGAGCGCTTACCCGGTACCTGTGGTTCAACACCTTCTTCACTCCCTGGGTGGCGGAAAAATATTTGCGAAATTGGACTTAGCTCAGGCGTACCAACAGCTACCCGTAGATGCGAAGACTGCAGAAGCCCAGACTATAGTCACACACAGAGGTGCCTTTAAGTGCAATAGACTCCAATTCGGAGTAAGCGTGTTACCGGGCATTTTCCAAAGTCTGATGGAGAGACTATTACAAGGCATAAAAGGGGTCGTGCCTTATTTTGATGACGTCTTAATAGCTGCCCCTACTAGAGAATTATTAGAAAAACGACTCAGAATGGTTCTCCAAAAATTTAAAGACGCTGGCCTGAAGGTAAAAAAAGACAAGTGTCAACTTTGTACGGAGAGGGTTGAGTTCCTTGGATACCTTCTTGACAGACAGGGAATCCACCCTACCGAAAAAAAACTAACTGCAATCAAAAACGCCCCAAGACCTAGAAATAAGACAGACCTCCAAGCCTTCCTGGGACTCATTAACTTTTATAACATCTTCTCGCCCCAGAAGGCAACTGTAGCCCCTACATAGACTTCTCGACAAAAAGGCTTCCTGGGTCTGGGGACAGCGTGAAGAACGAGCATTTCAACAAGTAAAAGACCTCTTAACTTCCGATGCTGTATTAATATAATACAACGAGACTCTACCCTTAACGGTTACCTGTGACGCCTCACCATTGGGAGTAGGAGCCATATTAAGCCACGTCCTGCCAAATGGTACTGAGGCACCTATTGTGTTCTTTTCGAGAACTTTATCTAAGACTGATATCCAACTTGATAAAGAGGCTCTCGCCATTGTGTCTGTAATCAAACGTTTCCATGAGTATGTTTATGGAAGACCCTTTGCCATAATTACAGACCACAAGCCGTTACTTGGCATTTTAGTGGGAGACAAACCAACTCCCCACATCTTATCACCAAGAATGACATGTTGGTCAGAGTTTTTAGCCACATACGACTACCAACTGCAACACCGTCCGGGAAAAGCCATCCCCCACGCTGACGCCTTGAGCCGTTTCTCCGCTACCAGAAGTCATAGATGACCCAGCTCCAACTCTAGCCGTATTGCAAATCGAGACTCTTCAGTCACCACCGCTGACCGCACGAGACATCGCCTTGGAAAGAAGGATCCTTCTTTGGCACGAGTCCTCAGCTGGGTGGAACGAGGTTGGCCTGACAACAAACCCAACGACACCTTCAAGCCGTTCAGAAACCGACAGACAGAACTGTTCTCTCAAAAGGGCTGCATCTTGTGGGGAGACAGAGTCATAATCCCAGAGAGACTACAACATAAAGTTTTAAAAATGTTGCATGATGGACACCCAGGCATCATGCGGATGAAGGCATTGGCAAGGAGTTACGCGTGGTGGCCAGGAATAGATAAGCAGATAGAAGCCTGGGTGGCCACGTGCAGCAAGTGCCAGGAGACTCGCGCCGCTCCTCCCAAAACACCCCCAACTCAGTGGGAAACACCTCGTGGTCCCTGGTCCCGTATCCACATCGATTTTGCGGGACCCACAAGACGACACACTTTCCTTCTAACAGTGGATGCCTATTCCAACTGGCTCGAGGTCCACAAAATGAAAAGCACCACCATGGACGCGGTCATTAAAAAACTGAATAAGCTATTCGCTACCCACGGATTGCCGGATGTCCTGGTCTCTGATAATGGCCCCCAATTCACTGCCCTGGCATTCGAACAGTACCTAGCAGACCGGGGCATCTGCCATGCCTTATCATCGCCAGCTCACCCTGTGGCCAACGGCAGGGCTGAGCGAATGGTCCAATTTGTAAAGAAAACTTTACACAAGATGGAACATGGAGACATTGACGACAAGATAACCAGGATGCTTCTCCTCCAACATATCACTCCAAGCAGCACCACAAACAGAACCCTGGCCAAACTTCTGATGGGCTGAAAACTTTGCTCACATTTTGATCGCCTTCACCCTGCCTACACACCAGAACAACCCCTGGGGTCCAGCAGCAAGTGTCGTACATTCCAGGTAGGCGACTCCGTTTTTGCAAAAAACTTCTCGGGTGACCCATTGTAGGTCCCCGCTACCATAACGCAACTTACGGGGCCCCGATCCTACCATCTACAAACTGCTGATGGAAAAATGTGGAAACGCCACATTGACCAACTTCGCTCCAGACTGGCACCTACCCCTGAATTTCACACCGGGGGGGGGAAGGGAAACCGAGGGGGCCGGAAAAGAGATAGAGTATGACCCCACGTTTGAAAACCAGCAAGCAGCACAACCAGCCAGGGGATACTCACCGTCCGAGGAAGAACCGAGCCAGGGGATTGCCTCACCACGGAGCAGCCCTGCGTCAGAAACGGAACCAGGGAACCCAGATGACAGCATTGGCGAGGGCAGAGATGATAACCCCGAGTCACAGCGAAGCGGTGGGACCGTCTTCGCCGCTGAGGGCGGCAAACAGCCCACCAGAACCAGGGTCGGGGCAGGAACCAGTAGAGCAATGCAAATCAAATAGACAGGTAAAACGACCTGCCTATTTATGAGATTACGTCACCCCACCCCTCAGACAGAACCTAGGGGGGAGGGGTGTTATGAACTAAAGCAAACACGTTAGCTTAAAAACCCTAATAGTTTTATCCTACAGCAGGCTTGTAAACCTGCACTTCTGATTGGCCCGCGAATAGCGAGCTGTGATTGGCCATCTCTGGCTGATCTGATTGGCTGACAGCGGGTCACCCCTGATTGGACGCTTTTAGCGCGGGTAACTTAAATCATTGGTTGTTGTGGCTGCAGCCAGCTCTATAAAAAGAGCTGCTGCTGCCCATTTATTTGCTCTGTTCTGAAGTCACTAATAAAGAGTTGAAGTCACAGTTCAATGCCTCGTCTCCGTTCCTTGCGCCCATGCTCAGGACTTAACACTGGCGACGAGGATGGGATGCGGAGACGATAGAGCTGACTGAGCACTCATCGAGCATTACAGAGCACGTGGCTGAGAGTGCAAGCAACAAACGGCAGGATGACCAGCGGCGCCATACCACCCGCTCCATTTGACCCGGCAAACGAAGACTGGGACTCGTATATGGACCGGTTCCAGATGTTCCTGGAGACCAACAATCTGAAAGATGCTACGCCTGGCAAGAAACGAGCAGTATTCCTGACCCATTGCGGGCCCGCCGTTTTTAAAATGGCAAAGGGGCTTGCAAAACCGGCGGAGGTGAAGACAATGGATTGGGATAACCTCACGCCGATCCTCCGGGCCCATTATGCACCCGCGGTGCCAACACTCATCCGAAGACACGAGTTTTACCAGAGGGACCAACGGAAAAACGAGAGTGTTGGAGACTTCGTCGCTGACCTCTGGAACCTGGGTGGACTCTGGTTTCGCAAACCTCGAGGAAGCCATGAGAGATCGAATAGTTCTGGGATTAGATGACCACACGACACAGAGCAAGATTATGGTGAAGGGAGACATCAGCCTCGCAGATGTCATCGCCGACGCTACTGCAGCAGAAGCAACCAGGAAGCCAGCCGCTCGAATGCGCCGAGCGAACGCACCGCACCGCCAACTCGCTAGTGACAGTACGCCTTCCTCTGAGAGGCACACTACTACCGCCCATCATGAAGACCTCGAATCCTCATCAGACAGCGAGGAAGAGGAGGTCAACCGGCTCCGGTCAGAACGCGACCAACGAGACCAACAGAACCAGAGACTCCTGCGCCAATGCGCTGGTTGCGTGGGCAAACCACCCACGGTCAGACTGCAAATTCCTCGACGCACTCTGCCGCTCCTGTGAAAAGAGAGGCCACATCGCAAAGGTCTGCAGAAGCAAGCGAGGGTCCAGTCCAATCCGGAGGGAGAATAATCTCCGCCAGGCTACAGGCAACCCACCTGTAAATCGGGACCGCCTGAACCACCAATGGAACAACCACTACTACAGAAATCGAGCACCTGCCACTTCAACTAGACGAGAAGAGGCACACCAAACCATCACTATCGCCACGCTTCGTCCCTGGATGCAAGGAAGATCCGAGTAAAGGTCGCTATTGAGAATCGACCTTGCGTGATGGAAGTCGACTCGGGTCGCCCCTATCGATGGTCTCCTGGAAAACTCCTCAAACAGCTGATCCCTGCCATCCGTCGCCAGGGTCTCAGCACTCAAAAATCATATTAAAAGACTACCAAGGAAACAGAATTCGGTTGTCGGTTCCACGTCCAAGTATCCTTCAAAGACCGCACCGCAACGCTTCCTTTGACCGTCGCCGATCGTGACCGACCCAGTTTGTTAGGTTTACAGTGGTTCGCCCCACTCGGAATTGAACTAGCTGGCATCCACCAAACCGGAAGCGATGACTGGGAAGAGGCCCTCATCCAGGAATTCCAGGACGTTTTCACAGAGAAGCTAGGCAAGTACAAGGGAACCCCTATATCGCTTAATCTCAGCCCCGATGTAGCTCCCATTCGCCTTAAGCCTTGTCGGGTGCCTTTTGCACTCAAACCAAAGATTGACGAGCAACTGGACAAATTAATAGCCCAGGGTGTGTTGGAACCGATTGACCACGCCCGATGGGAGACCCCAATAGTAACACCCATAAAGCCAGATGGATCATTAAGAATTTGTGGGGATTACCAGGCCATCCTAAATCACGCGTTTCAGCAGAGCGCTTACCCGGTACCTGTGGTTCAACACCTTCTTCACTCCCTGGGTGGCGGAAAAATATTTGCGAAATTGGACTTAGCTCAGGCGTACCAACAGCTACCCGTAGATGCGAAGACTGCAGAAGCCCAGACTATAGTCACACACAGAGGTGCCTTTATGCAATAGACTCCAATTCGGAGTAAGCGTGTTACCGGGCATTTTCCAAAGTCTGATGGAGAGACTATTACAAGGCATAAAAGGGGTCGTGCCTTATTTTGATGACGTCTTAATAGCTGCCCCTACTAGAGAATTATTAGAAAAACGACTCAGAATGGTTCTCCAAAATTTAAAGACGCTGGCCTGAAGGTAAAAAAAGACAAGTGTCAACTTTGTACGGAGAGGGTTGAGTTCCTTGGATACCTTCTTGACAGACAGGGAATCCACCCTACCGAAAAAAAAACTAACTGCAATCAAAAACGCCCCAAGACCTAGAAATAAGACAGACCTCCAAGCCTTCCTGGGACTCATTAACTTTTATAACATCTTCTCGCCCCAGAAGGCAACTGTAGCCCCTACATAGACTTCTCGACAAAAAGGCTTCCTGGGTCTGGGGACAGCGTGAAGAACGAGCATTTCAACAAGTAAAAGACCTCTTAACTTCCGATGCTGTATTAATATAATACAACGAGACTCTACCCTTAACGGTTACCTGTGACGCCTCACCATTGGGAGTAGGAGCCATATTAAGCCACGTCCTGCCAAATGGTACTGAGGCACCTATTGTGTTCTTTTCGAGAACTTTATCTAAGACTGATATCCAACTTGATAAAGAGGCTCTCGCCATTGTGTCTGTAATCAAACGTTTCCATGAGTATGTTTATGGAAGACCCTTTGCCATAATTACAGACCACAAGCCGTTACTTGGCATTTTAGTGGGAGACAAACCAACTCCCCACATCTTATCACCAAGAATGACATGTTGGTCAGAGTTTTTAGCCACATACGACTACCAACTGCAACACCGTCCGGGAAAAGCCATCCCCCACGCTGACGCCTTGAGCCGTTCTCAGCTACCAGAAGTCATAGATGACCCAGCTCCAACTCTAGCCGTATTGCAAATCGAGACTCTTCAGTCACCACCGCTGACCGCACGAGACATCGCCTTGGAAAGAAGGATCCTTCTTTGGCACGAGTCCTCAGCTGGGTGGAACGAGGTTGGCCTGACAACAAACCCAACGACACCTTCAAGCCGTTCAGAAACCGACAGACAGAACTGTTC
Organism: Notechis scutatus; assembly: GCF_049901735.1. Taxonomy (NCBI): domain Eukaryota; kingdom Metazoa; phylum Chordata; class Lepidosauria; order Squamata; family Elapidae; genus Notechis; species Notechis scutatus. The sequence goes on along the minus strand of NC_142025.1, from coordinate 33,235,390 downwards.
TCTCAAAAGGGCTGCATCTTGTGGGGAGACAGAGTCATAATCCCAGAGAGACTACAACATAAAGTTTTAAAAATGTTGCATGATGGACACCCAGGCATCATGCGGATGAAGGCATTGGCAAGGAGTTACGCGTGGTGGCCAGGAATAGATAAGCAGATAGAAGCCTGGGTGGCCACGTGCAGCAAGTGCCAGGAGACTCACGCCGCTCCTCCCAAAACACCCCCAACTCAGTGGGAAACACCTCGTGGTCCCTGGTCCCGTATCCACATCGATTTTGCGGGACCCACAAGACGACACACTTTCCTTCTAACAGTGGATGCCTATTCCAACTGGCTCGAGGTCCACAAAATGAAAAGCACCACCATGGACGCGGTCATTAAAAAACTGAATAAGCTATTCGCTACCCACGGATTGCCGGATGTCCTGGTCTCTGATAATGGCCCCCAATTCACTGCCCTGGCATTCGAACAGTACCTAGCAGACCGGGGCATCTGCCATGCCTTATCATCGCCAGCTCACCCTGTGGCCAACAGCAGGGCTGAGCGAATGGTCCAATTTGTAAAGAAAACTTTACACAAGATGGAACATGGAGACATTGACGACAAGATAACCAGGATGCTTCTCCTCCAACATATCACTCCAAGCAGCACCACAAACAGAACCCCGGCCAAACTTCTGATGGGCTGAAAACTTTGCTCACATTTTGATCGCCTTCACCCTGCCTACACACCAGAACAACCCCTGGGGTCCAGCAGCAAGTGTCGTACATTCCAGGTAGGCGACTCCGTTTTTGCAAAAAACTTCTCGGGTGACCCATTGTAGGTCCCCGCTACCATAACGCAACTTACGGGGCCCCGATCCTACCATCTACAAACTGCTGATGGAAAAATGTGGAAACGCCACATTGACCAACTTCGTTCCAGACTGGCACCTACCCCTGAATTTCACACCGGGGAGGGAAACCGAGGGGGCCGGAAAAGAGATAGAGTATGACCCCACGTTTGAAAACCAGCAAGCAGCACAACCAGCCAGGGGATACTCACCGTCCGAGGAAGAACCGAGCCAGGGGATTGCCTCGCCACGGAGCAGCCCTGCGTCAGAAACGGAACCAGGGAACCCAGATGACAGCATTGGCGAGGGCAGAGATGACAACCCCGAGTCACAAAGCGAAGCGGTGGGACCGTCTTCGCCGCTGAGGGCGGCAAACAGCCCACCGGAACCAGGGTCGGGGCAGGAACCAGTAGAGCAATGCAAATCAAATAGACAGGTAAAACGACCTGCCTATTTATGAGATTACATCACCCCACCCCTCAGACAGAACCTAGGGGGGAGGGGTGTTATGAACTAAAGCAAACACGTTAGCTTAAAAACCCTAATAGTTTTATCCTACAGCAGGCTTGTAAACCTGCACTTCTGATTGGCCCGCGAATAGCGAGCTGTGATTGGCCATCTCTGGCTGATCTGATTGGCTGACAGCGGGTCACCCCTGATTGGATGCTTTTAGCGCGGGTAACTTAAATCATTGGTTGTTGTGGCTGCAGCCAGCTCTATAAAAAGAGCTGCTGCTGCCCATTTATTTGCTCTGTTCTGAAGTCACTAATAAAGAGTTGAAGTCACAGTTCAATGCCTCGCCTCCGTTCCTTGCGCCCATGCTCAGGACTTAACACATATCATGGGCCGGATCTGGCCCACGGACCTTGTATTTGACACCCCTGCTCTAGATGGTCCCAAACATGCCAGGTTCTGCAGGACAGGAAGAAATAGTTTGGAGAGAAGCAATCCTGCAAATACTTCAATCCTGTGACATAAATCATTTATAGGTGGAACTATCAATCTAAGTCATACTCAGAGGCTTATAGAAAACCAGTGCAACTCATGTAATAGTGATATTTCATTAAGCATATCATACCATTAAGCATACCATGGTATGCTTACATTAACTCACAACGTTTATGTTGTGGACCAATTCTAGTTTCTTTGTGGTCTTCAATGGAATCAAATAGAATGCATTGCAATGATCCAAACAAGAAATGACTAAGCAAGGAGGAATGTAGAGATAGCCTTGAATAAAATACATAGCAGCCTCTAGAAAGATATTTTAGCCCAGAAAGGGGGAAGAAACTTGGCAGTCCTCCCTTGAGTCTCTTTTCTATAAGAGGAAGGGAAAGAGAAATGCTGTCAGATTTTCAAGGTTCCATTATTATAGTTTATATCAATAAAATTCTAATATTCTTGTGATATGCACTGTATTTTCTGTCCTGGTTTACTTCAAAGGTTTGACACAAATGTACAAATGACCACAAACAGTGTAATTGGCATAAAATATGGAGTTCTGTGAAGGCCCATCCAGCCATGGCTGCCACTTGTTCTTACGTCTTCAAGATCTCTTGCCACCTGCTCTTATGTGCTTGAAAGATATATTTGCACCATGAAATGATATTAAAATCTTGCTCTTCACACTATGATAGTTTATTCTTTTATCACTTACAGCAGTCTTTCATTTTTTCCTATTGCACAGTCAACAAGAAGTGCTAGAAAGCATGGTGCATCCCCAATCTAATTTGCCTACACCATCATGGCCAAATCAGTGTACAGCTATTTCAAATGTTACGCACTCAAGCAATAATAACCATAACAATAAACTCTCTAGTTAATTCAAAGATTTATAGTGTAGCAATCAATGAAAAGCTGCAAAAGCACAGAGCAAATCAGCATGGAAACTCTGTTGGTTTAAAAATTAAAGCTTTCCACACTCATTAATGCAGGAAATGAAACCGAGATAAAATAAATCAAGTTTTAAGAAATACCAAAGACATAAATCAGAAACTGTATCAGTTTTCCACTGTCATAGAATTGGACTGGCACCTCTGAGTCTGGATTGGTGAAGTGGAGACCCTATTCTTGCTTGGATATATGTCCCTCTAGGGGGTCTGCTCCTGCCATCAAGTTACAGGAGCAAGAGAGAAATATGGAGAGCACTCAGAATCTTGAAATAATAGCCATCGTACTGATATATTTACTATAATCCTAAAAAGCTTGGGCTGTGCCATCTAATCAGAGCAGCCAATGGAAAGTGGAAATAAATGCTTTACTCCTGTGGTCAAAACATGTAATATTAAATTTATTGTCCCTTGGTCATAACTTTTCATGTGATATCTAGTAAAAACAGTTCTGATTTGAAATCTGTATGCTGTTTGGTCTTTTTTTTCTATTTAGGTATCTGTTTGAGTCCAAAATTTCCCTGCCTTTATACAGGTCCACCAACTGTGGTAATTGTTTACATTTCCAATAGGTTGGGGATATATTTTTATACATTTTAGCCAGGGGCAGATGCCACCTAAAGAACATTTTATAAAGATTTTCCTTATAGGATGTGGCCCTTGTCAGTTTCTGATTTCTCTCCCAGAGCTTTTGCTATTTATCCAAATCTATACTACGTCCAAAAATTTTGGCCTGTACTATCATTGTCTCTTTGCCTCATTCTTCTTCCATTTTATAATTTAATAAGTAATTGTATAACCTCTTTATCAATTTGTCATTTGTCCCCACTAATATCTTATCCAATGTTATTGGTTTTATATAATAACCCCATGTTTTCACATCTTTCACATAACACGATTGTATCTGCAGATATGACCACCACTCTAATTCCACCCCTTGGTTTTCTAATTCTAATCTAGTTTTCAGTTCACCATTCTCATTTAATATATCTTTATAAGAAACAATTTTTTTTCCATATTTATAGCATTTGGATGTATCAGTGCTTCTAGAGTACAGAGCCAGACTGGTATTTTCATGTAGTTTTGTTGCTTAATTTTATCCCACACTGATAACAAATTCATCAAAATATTTTTTTCTCTAATTTTATTGGTATTATTTGGAATAAGAAAAGCACCTTTAATGATATGTTCATCTTTATTGTGGCTATTCTACCCATCATAGAAAGTTGCAGGTTTTTCCATCTCTCCAAATCCAACTTAATTTGATGCATTAATTTTGTATAGTTTTGATTGTTGTACATATTGCTGATAGGTAGATTCATAAGTATTTCACTTTTTTCACTATCTGGATACCCATTATTAATTCATCTACCTCTTTTTTTCTGAAGTTTTTAACTATCATTTTGGTTTTTTCCTAATTTATTTTTAATCCCACAACATCTCCATACTCCTCTAATTTCTCTATGAGTCTTGGGCCTGATTCTAATGGCTCCTCTAAAATGAAACCTAGATCATCTGCAAATGCTGCAAAAGTGTATATTTTTCTCTTTTAATTCCCAGTCCTTTAATTTGCTTATCTTGTATACATGCAGCAGTGAAAGATAAAAAAATATCTCGTTAGAGTATGAGACGATAAGAAAGATACTAAACTCTGTGGAAATGGACAGACTAATACTAAAATAAAAGGTAAAGGACTTCCGGTTTGTCGGCTTCGGCAGCGGCAGGGATTTGCGATCCTGCGCGATCCCTGTTGCGCTAGCCGTCTTGGTGCCTCCGATCCGGACGGGTTTGGAGGCTAAGGTTGCCCCGTAGAGGCAGCCGAAGATAGGAGGGATCCGGATAGGGGGTTGGGGTTTTCGCTGACCCCTTCCCCACCCAGCTTAACCCTCTTTTCTCAAGGCGGTGGAGCGGCGGTCAGCAATGGCCGTCACAAAGAAGCTGACAGCTGGACAAGATTGTGCTGGAGGAAGAAGGAGAAAGTTTTGAAGCGAAAGTTTTTTGGCTGAACTGGGACTATAAGATACAAGTATTATCCTGAAAATCCTGATTTTTTGAAAGATACTTTGTTTCCAGAAGAGATTTACAAGCGGCGAGTGAAAGTGCTTAAAGAGAAAGTTTACTCTCCTTCCACATGGATTTAACAAATGGATATTGAAAATCCTGCTATTTTACAGAAGGTAAAAATTTAAAGCTTTCTGTTATAAGTGGGAAGGGAGAGGACAAAAGGAAAATTTTTATTAAGATTTTGTTGGAGGAGATGCCTGGAAGATTTTGAGATTGGAAGTTAATTGCAATAAGACTTTAAAATACAGATTGGTTTTTTTTTTCCCTTGCCAATTGATATTACCCCAGGAAGAAAAAGTGTGAAGAACTTTGTGCTCTGTTTGGATTGTTTGATGACTTTGGGATTTTGGGGAATTGTTTCAAGCTTTGAATTATCTTGGTTATTTTAAGAAGTAGAAGAAAAAGAAAAAGAAGAAGAAAAGGTTTATAATGGCTTTATCTGTTGATGAACTGAGAGAGGAATATGGTAAAATAAAAAAAGAAGGTAAAGACGGTGTGAGAGAAATTTTTCGCTTTTTAGAAATGGCGCTTGCCACCTATCAACAAACACAGCAATTAATGGAGGAAGCAGAAGGAGAAGAAGAAGAGGAGGAGGAGGAGGAGGAGGAGGAGGAGGAGGAGGAGGAGGAGGAGGAGGAGGAGGAGGAGGAGGAAGAAGAAGAAGAAGAAGAAGAAGAAGAAGAAGAAGAAGAAGAAGAAGAAGAAGAAGAAGAAGAAGAAGAAGAAGCCATCTTTAACAAGTTTACAAAGTTGATTAAAAAGGACAAAAGATTTAAAAAAATATCCAAGAAAGAGAAAAATAAGATGCAAAATCAATACAATGTTAGAAAGCAGAAGAAAAGAGAAATACAACAGAGAGGGGAAGCTAAGGGGGGTAAAAAGACCAGATGGGATAAGATAGGAAGGAAGAAGGGGGAAAAAGCCACAAAGGTATGAAACAAGATGTGGAAAAGAAATCTTTTTTTAGGGATAATGGGTAATGCATAATTTTGTTCCAAAATGTTTCTGCAAGGTACATGATAGTATTGTAGTATTTGTATTAGAAATAGAAAATTAGAATTTTATAAGATTTAAGTAAAGATTAAAACATTAAAGGTTTAATAATGATAGATTTTAAGATTTAATAAAATATTAAAAGGAATGTTTAAAATACTTAGTTTAAGTATAGAGTTTACTATTGTGTGGATGTGTGTATGAACTTATTATTATGGTATTTGTTTTTGAGATAGATAATTGGAATGCTATGAGATTTAATGTTTAATTATATATTTAATTATTTTATGGATTTACTATTTTAGTAAGTAGAATGTACTAAGCAGAATTAGATAGGGAACTAGGTGTTACCTTAAATGTTAATTTAGGGGAGCGATGGAAAGGCATCATAGTTCGATTAGTGATTTCAGGATAATTTTTTTTTCTAATATGAATGAGATAAATGGATAATTGGAAAAGAATGGACAAAAGATACAAATATAATGATTTAAATTAAGATGAAATAAATAAAATAGAATTAAGAAGAGTGGAAAGCGGGGAGAAGTTATAATGAAGATATAGAAGGGTAATAAGATAGGTAATGGCATATAAGTTGAACATGAATTTAATTGAAGTCCATACAAAGAGAGGTAATCTGGGGCCAAGCTACTTTTTAAAAAGAAGTTTTATGTTTTTGTGTTTTGTGTGTGTATGTTTGATTGAGATTTAATAAAACCTTGGGAGAAAGCGAGAAGAATATTTGTAAACAAGGCAGAGGGAAATATGAATATGATGAGTATAAAATGGATAAATATAGAAGAAATGTAATTGAATAAGAGCAAAGAGTAATAATGAGAAATTTGCTAAAAAATATTTAAGTGGAAATGGGATATATTAGAATTATATTGTATAAAATAATGTTTTATCGGCCTTGTAAAAATTTATCATGGAAAGAGGTTTAATGTCTTTAATGTCTAATGATGCTTTGTTTGTCTTTAAAATTAATAAAATTTGTTTTAAAAAAAAAAGGTAAAGGAGATACAGAATACTATTCAACATGGAATAAGTTTTATCAATGGTTAGAAATACAAGGTAGAAGTTGGAAGGTGAAAGAATCAGGTGAGGGGGACTTGGAAAGAGACACTATTTGTATTATTGATAGACGAATGTAAGTATTAGAATGATAGAGGAGTTGATATATTATATAATGGTTACAAAAATTTTGTACAAAAATTTGTTTCTACTTCTGTTTTATGGCCTTGGCCAATTACACTGTATTCAATATATTATATTGAATACAGTGTATTGAATTGTAATATATTCAATATATTAAAAAAATATTCTTAAAAAAATGCTTTAGTCCTCAAAGAAGCGGATGTATAACAGCTGAACTTGGATGAAAAAAGCTAAGTGGGTCACATAGAAAATACTCGCATAGAGGACCACCGAGAAACAGACTAGACTAAAACATTAAAAAATAAATCCTACAAGATAGTAACAATATCTGTATTGTTCCAGAAAACTACACAGACACGCCCATGTACTCATGAGGAGCAGAACTCAGTTTGAGGCAGTGCTTAGTGTTTCATTTTAATCACAAGTAAAGCTGTTCAAGAACTCAGATTTCGGCTCTGGAACAATCTTAAGCTCTATTAATTCAAATAGCATTATTTAACATCACTGTATCAACCCTGATAGCAAGTATTTAACAAAAAAAAAAAAAAAAACCCTAGCTCTGTCTTCTTACAAACATTTTGATTGACATATAAGATGGAACAGCAAGCCCACCATTATCTATAGGGCAATGGGGAGGCCAGTGGGTAGGAAATGAGCCACTATTTATTTATTTGATTTGTCAATCGCTTACAAGATAATAGGTATAAGAATAAACATGAGTATGAATACAGGAAATAGATATGTATAAATGAGGACAATAGGACAGGGACAGTAGGCACGATTGCGCACTTATGCACCTTACAGACTTCTTAGGAATGGGATGAGGTCAATAGTAGAAAGTTTAAGGTTAAAGGAGTGGGAGTTAGAGGATGTAACAGCAGAGTCAGGTAGTGCATTCCAGGCATTGACCACACTATTGCTGAAGTCGTACTTTCTGCAATCAAGTTTGGAGCAGTTTACATTGAGTTTGTATCTGTTGTGTGCTCTTGTATTGTTGCGGTTGAAGCTGAAGTAGTCATTGACTAGTAGGACATTGTAGCAAAATAATTTTGTATACTACGGTTAGGTCCAACCGTAGGCAGTGTAGTTCTAGGTGGTCCAAGCCCAAAATTTCAAACCTGGTGGTGTAGGGTATTTTGTTGCGAGCAGAGGAGTGTAGTATTCTTCTTGTGAAATACCTCTGGTCTCGCTCAATTGTATTAATGTCCGATATACAGTGCGGATTCCAGACAGATGAACTGTATTCGAGTATTGGTCTATCAAAGGTTTTGTATGCCCTAATTAGCAATTCAGTATTGCCAGAGGAGAAGCCTTTTAAGATTAGATTTACAACTCTTAATGCCTTTTTGGCAATGATGTTACAGTGAGCTCTGGCACTTAGGTCATTTGATAACGGTAAAATATAATCTGGGCTGCATGGACCAAGTGGTCATAAGTATGATTTCTACAAATATATTATGTTTTTTCTGCTTTTAAAATTCTATTAAATATATTTTAGACTTTTCTCAAAAACAGAATCTTAAAACTCTATAGCGCATCAGAGATGGCCCCAGAACCGGGGGTGAGGGAGATCAAAGCCCATGTATGATTTCTGATACTGTGGAATGTCCTTCCCAATTCAAAAAGGGATGCTGATGACATTATCCTCTTCTAAAAAACCTGCTGGTTCAGTTCTTTTTTTTTTTTTTTGAACAAATTTTATTAATTTTAAAGACATACAAAACATAAAACATAAGAACATAAAACCTCTTTTCTGAAAGTTGTTTGTAAATTTTAAACAAATAAAGCATTTTATACATCATTAACACATCTCCTTTTAAACACATAGGTATCCTTTCAAATTTCTCATTATTTCTCCCTATATTTTTATTCAATTATATTTCTTTTCTATATTTATCTGTTTTATATGATTTTATTCACTATACTTATTTTCCCTTTCTAGCTTGCTTTATTCTCTTCTATCTTTTATTCTCCATTGTCCTTTTCTAACATTCCTCCAAGGTTTTATTAGCTCAATCAAACATAAACACACAGAAACAAAACAAAACATAGAAACATAAAAAAAAAACCTCTTTTCTGAGTTGCTTAGTCCCGGGTTAAAACTCTTCGTACAGACACAAATTCAAATTCATGTTCATTTTATATACCATTCCATATCTTATTAGCATTTTCAATTTTTTATATAGCTTCTCCTCTCTTTTAAATTTTCTTAATGTTATTTTATTTATCTCATCTCAATTCGAATCATAATAATTATTATTCTTTGTCTGTTCTATTTCTCGCTATCCATTTATCTTTCTTCTTTGAAGAAAACTTCTGTACACTAATTGGAGTATGACGCCTTTATCTCTTTCCCCTACATTTATAATACTTAATATAAAATACATAGCTTACATTGGGATTCTGTTTGGTACATTCTAAAATTATACAATATTATCAATACCAATACAAATCTATTCATTAATATTAATATTAGCACATTACTTTTCAGTTAAATCACATACTTTTATGGGAGCACCTACTTTCCATAGTTATCCCCCCCCCCCCACATCACATATTTTAAAATCATTTCATTAGAATGTTCCCCCTTCTCCTACTCCAAATCTCTCATTTCACAAAAAATTTCACTAGGATCACATAGTCTAGTCATTAATATTAACAATCATTTATTTCTTAAACCTTTTACCCATTTCAGTTAAATATCGTGCCTTTATGAGAACACTTTTGCTTTCCATAATTATCCCCCCCCCCACATCACATATCTTAAATCATTGTTTCATTAAAGTATTCCCCTTTTCTTGACAAAAATTTCACTAAATTATACTAAATATTTTATCACATTTTAAATTACATATTGTTTCCAATTTTCTAAGATTATTTCTAAGTACAAATGTAAAAATACAATCTTGTGTACCTTTCCAGAATCCCTTTTTCAATAAAGTTTACCCATTATCTCTAAAAGACTTTTGTTTCTTTGCATCTTGCTCCCCACCATTGAGGCTTCTCGTCCCTTCCTTCTCCTTGTCCTCTTCTCCTTGTCCTCTTTAACTCCTTGTCTCTCCACCTCCCTTTTATTCTGCTTTCCTCCTTTCTGTTGTTTTCTAGCATAGTATCTCCTTTTCACCTTATTCTTCTCTTTTTGGGTTGTTTTCCCAGGTCTTAAAGTCTTCTTTTCCTTTTTCTCTTCCTCCTTTCCTTCCCCAACCAAAGTCACTTGTTCATCAAAAATGGCTTCTTCTTTGTCCCAATCATCCTGTTGCGCATTCAGCTTTACATAAGTACAAACCGCCATTGCTAAAAATTGAAAGAGAGTGCCAAGAAAATCCTTCCCTTCTTGCTTTTCTTTTTCATATTTTTGGTATACAAGTTTCAATCCATCCACAAGTGATGCCATTGTAGAGAGAAAAAGTTTTTCCAAACAACCACCCAAGTGCTTTTAATCAGAGATAATTCTCAGAAGTTCCAAAATCACCAAACAATCCAAACAAGCTGTTTCTTTTAAATACTTTCTCCTTCTTCACTTTCTCTTTCTGGGGTTAAAGTTTAGTCACCAAGTTCCATTTAAAATATATCTTTTAGAAGTCTTATTAATGTTTAATAACTCTTTAGAAATCTAGGCAGTCTTGTCCTTATTTTCAAATTCTATTCCAATTTTTTTTCCTCTCCCTTCCCACTCACAGCCAAAAAGATTTTTTTTTAAATGTTCAGAAATCCTTATACCTTCAGCATTTAATTACCTCCAATGCAAGTTTTCCGATTTCTCTTATAATTCCATCCGCTGTCACGTTAGGAAGGAGAGTGAAGAAAAAAAACTTTCCCTTTTAAAGTTCCATTCGCCGCTTGTAACTTTCTCTGGAAACAATTTATCTTTAGCAGCTTTCAAATTCCAGGATACTTTCTCTTACTTTCTTTTACTTTATCCCGGTCAGAAACAACTTTCAAGCTCTTCCGACTTTCTTCCTCCTGCACAATCTTGTCCGGCTGCAGGCTTCTTCGTGGCGGCCATTACTGACCGCCGCTCCTCCGCCTTGGGAAAAGGGGGTTTTGCCGGCTGGGAAGGGGGTCTGCGACACCCCCAAGCCTTGTCCGGATCCCCCCTGTCTTCAGTTGCCTCTACGGGGCAGCTATATCCCCCAAATCCGAGCGGATCGGGGGAACCTTGGCAGCGAACGCAGCAGGGATTGCGCAGTATCGCGAATCCCTGCCGCTGCCGAAGCCTTGCAAACCGGAAGTCTCTCCTGGTTCAGTTCTCAAATACGTTTCTGAGCAAGTGTCTGCAGAAGAGAAGGGTATCAAAGGCAAGATGGCTACTGCAATTTCCCAACTTCAGGCACTATCTGGATTTCTTTTATCTCTCCGTCATACATTTTTGTCTCTGAGTAGAGGTGTACAAGATTGCTCTGAAATATCTGTGTGCCGAGATAATGTCCTATGTTTCAAACTAATTAAATCTGGCCTCTAAGCTACTGTTTTGGGATAGCAAAAAAACCAATTGAATGGAGGCTAGATTTCTCTTCATGTCCTGCTTGTGTCTTGGGCCCTTTTTACCCTTAGGAATTCTGTAAAGAAGACTAAGAGAGAAAAGAGAAACTGATCAAAGGGCCAGATGGAGATTTGAAACCTAAATTTCTAGTCTAACATCTGTACCATAATTTTGAAATATGAACTAGAAAGCAATCATCTGTGATCAAGGACCGTGCTTAACTTTTCTTCGCACTGCTTGCCTGACTCCTTGTTCCCACAAGTGCCTTGACAAGATATTCCACCAACAGACATTAATATGCAGGTTTTTAAAGTAGCAATTCAGCAATGGTATAAAATGTTTATATATAATCTTCAGCCAGCATTGCACCAAAAATGTGTCTCATCATGATATAAACCACCTGCTGCCAGTGTCAAAGATATCTCTCTCCTCTACAGTCAGAGACAATAAATACCTTTGTGCTCTCAATCTTCCCAGTAAATGAGGGGAAACACTTTCGCCTTATACTATTGACACAAAGCAACATCTGCATTATACACACAAAATACTATTCAAACACTTTTAAACGTATTTTTACAACCTCAGGGTGTATCTCCCTCCCTCCCTCCCTCCCTCTCTCTCTCTCTCTCTCTCTCTCTGTGTGTGTGTGTGTGTGTGTGTGTGTGTGTGTGTGTGTGTGTGTGTGTGTGTTATCTATTGTAGTCAGTATTTTCTTGAGATTAGACAGATGGTGAATTGGTGATAGTGAGGGGTTCTGTGATGATTGTACCGTTACAGAATTTTCTCTCTAGGGCCATCTGTCTTGTTTCAAATTGACTGAATCTGTGTAAAGAAAAATGGTTTTGCCTTTTAAAAATTGTTGCAAAAAAAAATTGTTTCTATTTACTAGAGTTTACATTCAATTTTAGCCTGTCTTTGATATTTAACAGTTGAATCTCTCTTTTGACTTTCTTTTCTTTTAATCTGCAAGCCATCCTGGGTATTTTAAAAACCGAAAATCAGATCAAAATGAAATGAAATGAAAATATAAAGTAAAATAAAGTAAGCATCAATTCTAGTGAAGATTTTGCCAAATATTAATTACCATGCAGAACTTTCTTCAGGCAGACTAATAAATAAAGAATACAAAGGTACAGGATGAATGTGATGAACAGAATTTAAAGTTATATGTTCAATACTGGATCAGAATAGTTAATATTATATTTCTAAAGCTGTTGTGGCACAGTGGTTAGAATGCAGTATTGCAGGCTAATTCTGCTGCCTGCCAAGGGTTTAATCCTGCCCAGCTCAAGGTTGACTCAGCCTTCCATCCTTCCGAGATCAGTAAAATGAGAATTCAGATTGTTGGGGGCCATAGGCTGACTCTGTAAACCACTTAGATAGGGCTGTAAAGCACTGTGAAGTGGTATGTAAGTCTAAGTGCTATTGCTACTGCTAAAATGTCATTTCATTTTAAAGTTATTTATAATACTGAATGTTCAGATTCCTTGGCTCTAACAGAAAGCCACAAGTTTAATGGTATGATTAGCAAAGCAGCTAGTTAGAGAATCATGTTAGTCTAGTGGTTAAAGATCCAGGCTAGAAACCAGAAGACTGTGAGATCTAGTTCTGTCTTAGGCGTGAAAGCCAGCTGAGTGACTTCAGGCCAATCATTCTCCCACAGCCCAACTCACTTTGTTGTTGTTGTGAAGAAAATAGGGGAAGGAAGCATTGTGAGTTTGTTATCTTGAGTTATTTGCAAAAATAATAAAGGTAGGATTAAAAAAAACTTTAAAAGAAGCAACCACATAAAATGTGTATTACCAAAATCATAGCAGCACTACAATCCTGTGTGTATTTGTTAACTCATAATCAAATGAAATTATTGGGATTTCTTCCAAATTAAATATATAGGATTGCAACATTAATGAGTCTTTTGGAACTATTGAAGGAATACATTTCACAAAGAAAAGCTTTCTATTGTCAGACAGGATGCATCTTAATGTTTTATTTACACAACATCCCAGGGAGAAAAATAGACCCATCCATGCTTTTAATTCTTATGATCATCGCTGAAAATAATCTACCATTTAAAGCTAGTATTCTAAAGCTAGTTTGGTTCACTTGTCACACACACACACACACACACACATACTGAGGGAGAGAGGGAGAGAAAGAGAGGGGGTGAGGAAGGGAGAGAGTACACATATCAAAGAGTATTACTTTTAAGTAGTAAATAAATCAGTATGTTTGAAAAGTTGAAGCTGTAGGTTGAAAAGAAAGATAATTCCAGAGAAATGTTCTGTAGACCAGATGTGGGTTCATTTGACATTCAGCATTTCAAAGGCCTGTTGCCAAAAGCTGTAATCAAATTTATTACCAAAAGACTTGACCACAATGCATTTGCAAAGAAGCTTCAACTTGTCTTTTATTTTATTTGAAAACTGACAATTAATGAAATAGAAACCATACCACATATGAACACATATGTGGAACAGCACTAGCATGGATATTGACTGGACCCTATGGCTGAATCTAGAATTCTGGGAATTGAAGTCCACACATCTTAAAGTTGCCAAGATTGAAAAAATACTAGGTTAAAGCATATTGAAATCTCTGGCATGTAAAGAATATTGCCATACCTTTGCCAATAAAGTAACCACAAATACTGTACCAAAATGGAAAAGAAATTGTGTTGTATCTTTTATTTTACTTTGAAGTGTTTATCATTGATAGAATCCAAAGATGTAGCACTTTTGACAGATGTGGAATATACTTCGATATCCTATATTTTATTGAATAATCATAATCATTACCTAATAAGCTACAACAGTGATTCACAATTTTGGCTACCTCCCATGTCTGTGAGCTTCACTTCCTGGAATTCTCAGCAATGACATACTAATTGGGGAATTCTGGGAATTGATGTCCTCACATCTGGAAATTTTCGAAAACACTAGTCTACAATTGAGCAAAAATATCTTAGTTTTCTTTGTTCAAAACTACTCACTTGCAAATTAATACTTGTAAACAGCCAGCAATACCATTGAATAATAAATCAAAAGGGGGGGGAATCATTCTCATCTACCTTGCAACAATAAAACAAGCTGAAATTGTTGCCACAAAAAATTCTAAAGCATGGATAATTAAAAAACAAAACAAGTCCCCTTGACAGAGAGAGGAAACAGGGAAATTGAAAGGCATATTTGGCAAACTATTAATATAGACTAAAATACTGTATACAATAACAGCTACCTCAGTAACAGTTCTGAGCAATTCATAAAGGATATGAAGCAATATTTTAAATCATAGTGTCTATATCATTATTTCTCAATGTCAGCAACTTTAAGATGTATGGACTTTCAGATCCCAGAATTCCCCAGCCAGTGCTGGTTGGGGAATTTTGGGACTCGAAAACCCACACATTTTAAAGTTGCTGATATAGGGAAATACTGGCTCTCTACAACATACAAGAAACTGCCGGGGCTTAAGAGCCCGAAAGGACGTTACAAATATACAATATGCTCTGTTCCTCATAAAAAAGGAGAAGAATTACAAGCATTGCCAACCATTGTGGTAGCAAGCTGCCATTCAAAGTTAGAACCATATGGTACATTTCAATGGCAAAGCAAGCCATCTAATATTAGTCCAAATATTATTGTTCTCAGGGTTCCTATATGTAGGTGACATAAGCCAGAAATGACCTGCTGTTACATCCAGCCTCTGAACCTATTTAAAAGCTCTTGAATCATACTACTGAAATTCAGTATCACAATTATTTTCTTTCTCCTTTACACAGCCCCCCAAAGAAAAGCACAATGGACTGCATAATACATGCAGGGATTTAAAGGAACTGCTGTTTTTACCCATCCCCAAATTTTCCCAAATGCCAAAAACACTGAAAATGGGAGATTTTAAATGGCAGCTCCCACTGCTGGCTGATAAGTAGAACTATGCAGAAGTGATGGATGGCCCCGGTGTCAACAATACTGAATTCTGTTGCCTATCGTGGCCCCAACACTTACCTGAAGCATTGGAAGCTGGTTTTGGATCTGTTATTGAGTCTGAAGTTTCTAAAGCTGAGCTTGAGGTGACTGCAAGTTGCTTGATTTGGATCGTGTGAATGATGAAAGATTGCTGGTTTCAGGACAGCTATCCAAAACAAATACATTTCTTTAAACACAGGAACATGAACATGAGTTTTTGTGTTTTCTTCTCTCCCAACCCCATCTCTCATTTTAGGCTAATTTATTTTTGCAAGCAATCAAGATTAAACTCAGGGTTCTTTTCTAAACCACTAACCACTGCCCACTCACCTACTCCTGTTGTCTCCAGTCAGGTTGTCCACAGTCAGTCCACAGTCAGTGTGGGCCTTAGGAGAGTGAGCTGATTAATTATAGTTTGGTTCCTGTTCAAACCTTGCAAAAATAATTAGTGGATAAATTTATTCTCTTCAACAAGAATTCACACTCCATCCCATCTCCCGACTCTTGGGATTTAGGAACTGCAAGAGTTATCTCTGCCCTAGTTGTTCTGAATGGAGGCTTTGACTCTCTTCTGCATGATGATAGTTATATTTTCCTTTTCTTTTCTACCATTTCCTTTTTCTTGAGAAAAGCAAATGTGGGAAGGGCAGAATGAGGATGGGAACATGGCATTTTTCATGCCGTACCACCACCAGTCTATTGAAATAAAAGAGGACAGGAGGAAAGACATTTGCTTGTTGCTGCCAAATTGCTGTTGAAGATTTGAGGGACACAGACAGTGGCTTTTGGGAACTGGTTTCAGCCTCTGGGGAAATAGCTTTAGAGTTGATCAGGACTCAAACTTTATGGTTTTAAAATAGATTATGATTTGGAAGTCCTTAGGTACCTCACTAAAAAGATTGGATTTGTCTTGACATTCACAAGACATTTTTATTACTAAGAGTTCTGTCTGTCTGTTTCTTTGAGAGTTTGCATTTTTTTAAATGCCCACATTTAAATTGTCAGAAGATCTCAACTGGCTGTGAGGGACAACCTCACACTGGCTGTAATTACCAAAGGGCAGTGATCAATAGGAGCCTTTTGTTAGCATTACAGGATCACTATTGACTCGGGAAGTGAAATGCCTCAGTGGGTTAGGCAGAAAGTGAAACAGACAGGCCTTCCTGCCCTTGGCAGCTCAAAAGCCAACAACCTACACTTAGCCCATTCATTATTCCTGTCCAAATGGCAATAGTTGTTGTGATCTGAAATCAGCTGTGAGGAAAAGGAAGCAGCAAGGCTGCATAGAGGGTCCATTTAGAGAGCCAGGAAAGGCATCCTTCCCACCATTTGCCAAGAGAACCACACTGTTTGGTTAAACGCTGGGTTTTTTTTAGACATAGGTGATGGCACCTAAGGGACGACTCCCGTCAGCACTTAGAAATGGAACTTGTCTTCTGCAGTCTGCCCTGTGTTTCAACTTGGAAAGGAACACTTCTATGACACAGTGACCCAGCTCCTTTTACAGAAATAGACAGGAAGGAACATTCTTCATACCACAATAACATTCTTCACACTACACTGCCTACCTGCAAGTAAAGATTCCCATACCCTCCTTCTTCACCATTTTGACCAAAGACCTGTTCTTGCTCTCAGGTCTCCAATGATCAAATTTTAAAAAATCGTGTACAATAAGGAACTGACAGAAATGGCAGTAGAGTGAATATTTTCCTTATTCCTTAGCATCTGGAAATGATGGATTACATTTATAGGCAGACATACAAACATAAAGAGACATAAAAATGTATGAAAAGCCTACTGGGCCTGATCAAAGGTGAAAGACCTTTTCAGAAAGGAAGCAATAGCTCAATTGCTGCAGGCCCCACACATGAAGGGGCCTCCATTCAAAGGATAGTGCAGTATTGAGAATGGTGCTGGATGAAAGGGGTGTCTTGTATTTGCTTCTATCAGTTTCCATTCCATTTGAGACAATTGAATTGGCATCATAAATTCTTTCAAAGGGAAAGTGGATTTGTGGGCATAGGCAAAGTGGATTCTTGTTCTTGTTCTTATTTAGTTCCTATGATATGGCCAAGGATAAATATCTTTTTCTTCACTGAATCATCATTTTCTTCATGCTTCTCGTGTTTCAATTAAATCTCAGAACGATCTCATCAACCAATCATTTGTCCCTGATTTCCCATGCTTCAATTAAATCCCAAAGAAAGATATCATGGGAGATTTGTTCTCACTGTTTGGTTAGTTGTTTTTTGGGGGGAGGGAGGGAGGGATATTTTATTTACAGTAAAGATATTATCATTACTAAGGATAATCTCATCTTGGGAAACAGTTGGACAATTTTTTCTTCCCTGAACAAATTATGTGAAATTCCAAAAGTAAATTGGACCCTTTTTTAATATTAGATGGTCATAGGGATTTATAGTTTCCATTCAAGCCTGTAAATTAAATATATTACAGAATAATCTTAAGAGTTCTTACAACATTTAGGTTGGCATCAGTAGAACAAAGGCAACTGAGATTCAACAAAACAAAACCCTTTCCTACTGGAACCCAACCTTCCTACCAAGGCTGGACTGCATATTATTAACTTGTAAATTTTGCTCAGCAAATAAAAACAAACCTACTATGTTTCCTCCCATAAATGGAAGAAGAATTATGGGTTATAACCAGTCCAGCATTTGCTCTTGACAGCATGTCTTTGGCTCTCTGCTTCAAGCAAAAAATAAACAGGCTCATGGTGCTAAGGGAAGAACATGCAGTATTTATTTCTTAGATGTGCCTCCAACAGAAATACTCAAACACCTTTAAGCAAAATCACACAGTGGAGTTATGAAAAAGTATGAGGATCCATTACCATTTATTTAAGTACATTTCCCCTGCAAAGTTTCTAGGTAGAAAACCCTTGCAAAATTTCCTACCCGGATACAAACAATTACTGGCAATCTCTTTCAAGATCCCTCCTTCTTGTGATACTTAAACTTTAAAATAGACTTGAGCCAAACAGCACTGCAAATAGAGGATGCTCTCTGTTGGACAAAGACTCTTCTTCCTGCAGGATCCCATCTGGGTCGGTCACTAGGACCAGAGGTTTTACCTTCCAAGCTTTCGGATTCATGCTGGAGCCCAACTTCAGGGAACTTCTCTTTAGCACCTTAACTCTTCTTCCTTTCCAAGTATTGCAGCTGGCAGACCACACTGCATAGCTGAGTGAACCCGAGGAAAGGAAAAGGGGCAAGATGCCTTCTTTGAAACATGTGCGAATCCTCCCATGTAATATCTGGACACATAGGAAGATGGATCATATCTATCTAATGATCTTATCTTAGAATAGATGTTCCACTCTTAATTTCAAATTGAAATTAAAATCTGTTTAACTTCAGCTATTGAAGAAATTTACATGTGTGCTTTTTTGAAAAGCAATCATTTGTTACCTCTAAAATTACTGACTATGCTATCATCCT
This sequence comes from Notechis scutatus, assembly GCF_049901735.1. Classification (NCBI taxonomy): domain Eukaryota; kingdom Metazoa; phylum Chordata; class Lepidosauria; order Squamata; family Elapidae; genus Notechis; species Notechis scutatus. The sequence goes on along the minus strand of NC_142025.1, from coordinate 33,216,549 downwards.
GGTTCCATGAAGTTCCCCAAAGAAGGCAAGAAAGAAAGGCAAGAAAATGTGACTCTGGTGAAAAAGACTCTGGTGAGAGGGTACATAGTTGTTTTTTATTTTTTAAGTAAGCAACCTCTGCAACCTTTAAACAAAACTAAAAACCCAGCAATCCAAGCACACCTCAAAGCCATGTTATTTTATGCTATTCATACCACTTTTCTTATTTACCCAGAACATTTTTTGTTTTCCTTTCCAGAAGAATGCTGCCAATCGCCAGAGGCAGACATGTTTATCAAGCTGTGTATCTTGACATCTGACATAAAATCTTTGGTACGGCCAAAAAAGTTTCTGTCAGCACCTTGGAGAATGCAAGACCATGGGGCTGGATTGAGACCAGAGGGCATAAGTGAAATGGTTGAGCTGTTGACACTACGCCAAGAATCACAAAGAAGGAAAGTCAAGTTGGAGTCGAACAACCTTTTTTCCATCTCCTCTGTTTAATATGTAAGGGAGGTACCCAAACTGCAAATCTTTCACAGTTTCAATGAGAAAATAAAAGAATAAATAGTTGATTTTCTTCCTGCATGAAGCTTTTCTGTGTCTACCGATATATGTATGTATATACTCCTTATATTGGATATGAAAAGAAGTGGCACTAAGCTCATGAAACTCTACTGTATGCTCTCGTGATAAGGAAAAATATCTCTCTTGATATTTTTGAAATTACATTAATTTTTAAATAATTAAAATCCCTTTTCCAGTAAGAATCCTGTCAGGCAGGAAAGAGAATGTCAACAGGAAAGAAGATAATCCTGCACTGATACCCTGTAACAGATAAAAGTACTACCTTAAAAAAACCAAATTGTAGGACTAGTAAAAGTTATTCTTTGATAATGCATCCCTGCATTTTAGGGAGCAGACTTTAGATACAATACTATACATTTGGACAAAAAATGAATGACTGGTGCATAAACAACTTTGATCAGGAGAGATATGTCATTAGAACTTTTGGTCCTAAAGAGTTCTTCCTTTTGGTTGTGCTCACATCAAAGGACTACATCAAAGAGCCTCCCTTTCAATAAATCTACTTCAAAGGATCTCCGTTGAAAAAAACACCTGCTTTTGCATAAGATGTAAGCATGATGGGGAACTCCTAGGAGTAATTAACATATTTCTATAAGCAATAACACATGTAAGCCCTGGTCATATGGATATCCATGTTGAAATCCTAAAAATATTTCATTTGACAAAGAGGAAAAAACAAACCACTTCAGGCAGAATCATTAAACATGATTTTACTTTTGCATCTACCCATCATTGTTCAGTTTCATTCATAATTAGGAAATATCTCCCCAAAAACATAAAAACTTCAAGGCTGACATTTTATTTTAAAAAATCATATTTGTTTTTCTATAGCTTCTGTTCTTTTTTATGTCCTTGCTATGCATATTCAGATATAACAGATAATCAGAGTTGGAAGGGACCTTATAGGTCATCTAGTCCAACCCCGCGCCCAAGCGGGAGACCCTACACCATTTCTGACAAATGGCAGTCCAATCTTTTCTTGAAGGTCTCAACTGATGGCGCTACCACAACTTCTGAGGACAAGCTGTTCCATTGGTTGATTGTTCTCAATATCAGAAAGCTTCTCCTTATTTCCAGGTTGAACCTCTCTTTATTCGGTTTCCATCCATTATTCTGTTACTTCTGCTCAGTACTTTTGTTTCTATTTCCTTGCTGGCAAGACTCAATTCCTTAAAATCAGTAGGCCTAGGCAATATTCCATATTATATGGGAATACGAGAGAAAAATTAAAATGGGCTGTGTTTCAGCATGTAAAAAAACTAGCGCAAACATAACTCTAACCCTAACCCTGATATCCAATCTGGTAGTAGATCAACTCATCTCTTTTCCTAATTCCATTCTCCATAGCTATTTTTCACTTAAAATCTCCCACAATGCCTTAAAATGATGCTGCATTAAAATAGCTAACTGGGATGAAAAGTAACTCTTGCTATAAATTTACCTTTACCTGCCTATAAACCCATGAATTACTCCAAATATGTAACAAAAGACTACCATCAGAAGGAACTCACGGGATGACCAGGAGTCTACTCAAATTTGTAGTAGACCTGAGACATTAATGAGCTTTCAATATCTTTAGGCAATGTCTCACAATCTTAGCATCTTTAAGATGTGTCAACTTCAACTCCCATGCTAGCTGGGGAATTCTGGGAGTTGAGGTCCACCTATCTTAAAGTTGCCAGAGTTGAAATTTTATTAGGATGATTCTGTGCCTTTTAAAAGAAGAGCTGACATAGATCTCATAAAAAATATCTTCTAAAAGTACTGAGATCAAATATACTTTTTTAATAGCAATTTTATTAAAAATTATAACTGAGAGTAAAAACTAATATGAACTAAAAAATATAGAAAAATAAAAATAAAGAGTAGAAGGTGCAGAAAACAAAGAAAAAGGAAAAATAGAAAGCAAAAAGAAAGAAAAGTAATAATAAAAGAAAAGAGGAAAAGAATATATATATAAAGAAGAAATTCCCTTCTTTGTCACACATATAAACCATTATAGTAACTTATCCCTTCTCTTGAAATACAAGGAATATTATCTCCCCCCATATTCCATTTCTTATCTATAAATAAATCCATAAAATCTCACATTTAAGTCCTGATATTAGCAATATTCCATTAAGGGTTACCAGAAATAAAAACATACCTATTTTAATCCTTATCAAATAAACTAACTTTATATTCCTTCCTTTTGCTTTTAACAATCTTAATCTTTAGTAGAGCTTGACTTCTTTTCATTTTCTTCTTTGCTGCATCTCACAAAATTCTTCAGATTTTAAAAGCCTCCTTTGTAATTTCCTTATAGAAAATTATCCAGTTCATGGCTTTAGTTTAATGTTTATATATTCATTTGTTTATTAAAACATGAGCCAGTTTCTTTTGTATGTCCAGCTTAACTTTTTCTATGTTATTCTTGTAGCCTGTCATTTTAAAATCTACTTTCAATTCCATCTTGAACTTACCAGGTAAAACATATTACTCTTTCACAACATATTTAGAAACTGCCTTTCCATTAGTGCAGATGTCTCTGTTAGATAACTCTATTGAAGTTATCCTTCAATATATGCAATGTTTTGCTTCATTCTGTAACTGTAAGTCAAGTTTATGTGTTCTTAAACTTTAATTTTATCTTTAATTTCTTCTAGTGTCCAATTTTAAAAACATCTTGTTATTTTAAAACAAAACAAAAGCATTTTGCCATCAGAAGGATTTTTTATAATTAATTTAAAATCCTATTTCAAATTTATCTGGATCTTTAGTCTATTCATGACTTTTTAAAATCAACCTTTTGTGGTTTATTCCAAAGGTGGGGAAAGTTCATAAACTTAGAGTTAAAATTTTCTTTCACGAACAATTGAAGGAAACCTGCCTGGTGCTGTAAAACCTTTCCACGCAAAGATTCTTAATAGCTGAGAAACATTTAACAAACAATTTCAAAAAGTAATTTGAAAGGAAATATGTGAACGTGATATCCTTTCAAAGGCAACAATCACAAACTGAGAAAAATGGGTTAATCCCTTGTCACCCAGAGTTTTAAATCCACCAGATGCAATATTGCTATCTTGCAGACTCCTTGCAAGATAACAGTTGTCTGGAGAACTTGTAGGTAACCTCCAGTCCTCTCTTTGTCCAGAGAGGAATTATGAAGAGCCTATCAATCCCCAGTCTTTATTCTGACATGATCATCAGCTCTGCTTTTTGCAGAGCCATCTTCAGTTCGCTATTTTTCCTATATATATAAATATTATAAATGTTTTTCCTGTAAATACCTTATAAATGCTATTTATGGTTGTTGAGTCAGGTCACTGTATTAATATGAGTATCAAAGAACAACAAAGAATTTTGTGGAATCTAGAGGCTAACAAATTTATGATTTATTATACATATACTTCATGGGTTAATAGTTTATTTTATGAAAAGCATAAAAGTTTGTAATATGGTAAATGAGGGCATATGTGTAAGGAGCCATAAGATTTTATTGCTTTTACTATAATTTAATCCAGCTATCCATTTGGAAACTATGCAATATATGTATATGTATACATATGCGTATATGGATCATATACCCATATATTTCTAGGGGTTGTATTTTTGCTACAGTTATACTGTATACTGAATTCAGTCAATATTCTTAAACTAGAGTCCCTGAAAACAATTTCTTGAAACCAGGGCTAGAATTAGATATAAATAGATGATTGATAGTTTAGACCAGGGGCCACAGGCCGGATCCAGCCCTCAAGGTGCTTGGATCTGGCCCGTGGAAACAGCCTGGAAACAAAGATCTGGCCCATGGTCCCTTTCCAAGTGAAAATGGAGGGGGGGCAAGCTCCGTTTTCGCTGGCAGAGGACTGCAGGAGGCCATTGCAGCCAAAAACAGGGCATGGTGGGCCATGCGCAGACCCCACCCCCATAGTCCATTTGTGCTGGCTAGCAAAACAAACTAAAAACAAAATAAAATGAGAAATATTTCCCCTTTTGCATTTGAGCATGCAAGAAGGGACAGGAAAGGAAAAAGGGAAAGAGGAAATTCAAAAAAGAAGGGAAGGTGGGAAGAAAGCAAGGAAGGAAAAATAAGGAAAGAGGGTAAGGAAGAAGAAAGGAGAAGGAAGAGAGAAGGAAAAAGAAGAAAAGGAAGGTGGGATGGACAGACGGAAGGAAGGAAGGAAGATTATAATGAGAGTGATGAAAAGTCTGAAGGAAGTCCTGCCTTAGCATGACAGGTGTCCCCAACATGAGTGATGTCGAGTTGGCCGCATCCACTAATGCCACACACACCCTTGGCCATGCCACACCCCCGATCCTCCGAAGTCAAACACAACCCTGATGCAGCCCTCAATATAATTGAGTTTGACACCCCTGGTATAGATGATGGATGGATGGATGGATGGATGGATGGATGGACGGATGGATGGACAGACAGACAGACAGAGATAAAATGACAGGGCAAGTAGTGATTATGTCTAGGAAGATTTTTGCTTTTAAAGCACAGGGAAAATAGGCAGATGTAAAGCAAAAATAAGTAAGTAGGTAAGTAAGTAAGTAAGTAGGTAAGTAAGTAAGTAAGTAAGTAAATGTGTTTAGCATACACAACATTATTTAAACTTCCTTTTTTTTTCAAATTGACCCCACTTTTCAGGCCGCTTATTCTCACCGTAAAGCAGTGTGATTAACTCATCATTTGCAGCAACTAAAAACATTTCCCAACAGATCTGCTCCAAAACTTGAGGATGATACAGCAGGCAAGTTGCTCCCAAAAGGTGCTTAGTTGAAGTTCTATGGGCCTAGTAAAGGCAGTAGCATCTGTCTCAGTTGGCTTTACATTTGCCATTTCTTTGTTTTCTCTGTGCGTGTGTGCGTGTGTGTTTATGTGTGTTTTTAAGACAGCAGCCATCTCAAATGAGAATGGTAACTGCCTTCAAATCAAATGACAAGTCTCTATTCAAATCTCAGCATTTTCAGTGGCCTTTTATCCTCTTTCTATGTGTCTTTGCTAGCGATTGAAAGCATCTTGGTTTCAAAGGCCTTGGTGCTCTTAGTTACAGACTAAGTATGCTATAACAGATGCCTACTTTAGTTTGGAAGTCTTTGGAGCAAAAGTGACATGCTTTTATGTCTCACTGAAAGAAACATTCTAGTCATTTACCCAGACTTTGTGGATCAACATTTTCATTTTCATGAACCTAAAAGATAATGTTTTCTGCATACTGGAAGTAAAAAAATTATGTGTGAATTAAAATTACCTAAATGCAGTGCAGTTGCTTTTATCTGTTTTATATTGGTAAACTGTTGGAGTTTAATGTGAAGAAGATTTGGAAGGAACAACAGCAATAACATCTGCAAATTTAAATTTGCAATGTTTCAACTTTAGCAAATATTTTATGAATTAAACTGAGAAGGTCCATCTATGCAGTTGCTTAGAAATAACCTCAGTTGATTGCACATATTATTGAGAATCATATTACGAAAAGAAAAGGCACCTATATATACATCATAAACTTCATAGCTATTTTTTATTTCCACCAAAATTATTTTGAATAGGAAATCTAAATTTATGCATGCTTTATTGGGAATAAATCTATGAGTACTACAATTTTACGCATGTCTACTCAGAAATACATCTTCTTAAGTCAATCAAACTTGTTTCTTACTCTTATAGCATAAATCTCGTGGACATTATTGAAACTATTTTTTAGGCCCACAAGCAGAGGATTGGGCTGCGCACAACAACTAATCATTTCTCTGTGAATTAATAGCAGATTGCCAAATATTTTCCCAGGAGTTCGTAATCTCTCTGGCATGCTATAACTGAGATTGCTCCAAATCAATTTCCCTGCATTGTTTAAAAATTCCATTCAGGCAAACAAAGGTGATTAAGTTCAGAATATTTCTGCAACTATTACAATAAGTAGCCTTAGTTCCTCCATGTTGAAAAAATAACAATATTATATCTTTTTAAAAATATATATAATCTCTCAGAATTTTTTACAAACATAAACAATCAACACTATTTAATTCTTATTTCTCTGAGAAATAGGTCTCCTTGATTTCAATTATTACATGCAGGTAAAGCAGAAAGAATTCAATATCTCCTGATGAATTTTGCCAAGCATAGTATAATTTCCTATCATATTTCTGTGAAAACCTCTCAACAGTAATGTAAATTCTCACAATAATGGGACATAAAGAAAAGAAAACCTGGTGCATAAAACTTTGCATAGTAAGAAATGGAAAAACTTCCAATTCCACTTCAACCATAACAACACAAGAGCACACAATAGATACAAACTCAAAGTAAACCGCACCAAACTTGATTGCAGGAAATACGACTTCAGCAATAGAGTGGTCAATGTCTGGAATACTCTACCCGACTCTATAGTCTCTTCCCCAAACCCCAAAAACTTTAACCTTAGACTGTCTACTATTGACCTCACCCCTTTCCTAAGAGGTCTGTAGGGGGCGTGCATAAGCGCACCATCGTGCCTACCGTCCCTGTCCTATTGTTTCTCTTATTCTTTTATTTTTCTTATATGTACCCATTTCATGTATTCACAACTATGTATACACTTATACTTATTATCTTGTAAACAATTGGCAAATCAAATCAAATAAAATAAAATAAATAAAATTCCCAGTACATCAAAGAAAATCGGGAATATCACAAGCTTACTCACTCCTGTTCTTTTGTTAGGTCACTGTCCCACTTTCTGCAGTCCTACCCATAGAAAACATTAATTCTTGTTATTTTTTTCAGTTCCTGTTCTTCCAAAATGTTGACCAACTTAGAGTAAACAGTTATAAAATTCCCTTTTGAGTCTGCATTCCTACTTGATAAAACTTGCCTGGAATAAATCCCATTAAATTTAAAAGGGTTTATTATTAAGTAGCTATGCGGAAACTTCTCCAAAATTAGCAAAAAGTGGCATTGTTAAAATAAATACAGTCATGGGTGTCTGGGTTGGGGATCACTGGAAACTGACTTCAATGACAGCTTGAAGTCTACAAATTCGTCAAAGGAAAAGAATCAGTACATGTTCAGCAGAATTTGTCCTCCCACACGTTGAAGAATAAATGTTGAAGGAGAAAGAATCCTTAGTCTCTGGATATGGAATCTTATTTAGATGTTCTTAATGGTTGCTGCAAAAGCAAGACTAGGGATTGTTCTCCTTAGCTTTCATTTTCTAACCCAGAAAAATACAGTACCAAAAATGTCTTTCTATATCTCATTGTTGGCAGCTTGACACTGTAAGAGACTGGACTGCATAACATTTTTCACCCTATTATCTACCTAACATTTTTCACCCTATTATCCACCTGTATATTCAGCTACACATTCTTGCTCTTTTCACTCAGCTAAGAAGATTTTTCTGTTCAGGCAGGCTTTTCCTTGCAGAATAAATAATACATGGCTTGAAAAATGTCATTTTTATGCTGTACAATGATCCATTTTCTATAATGGATCATATACAACATTTTCTTTTTACATCAGAAGAGGATGGTATTTTTTTAAAAAAAAAGATTGCATTCTTAAATGGTAGAGTCCCAACAGAAACAATGTCACATTTTTCTTTCTTTTGAAAGTTGAAGATGTTCACAATATTTTCATATTTGGCCTTCAAAGACTGTTTCTGCAGCAACGATAGGGAATCTCTGCATCATTTCTGGCTCAGTAGTCAAAGAGAATGAAAGTTATACTCCATAAAGACTGAGGTAGATAAACATCCTTCCCCCCCCCCCCTCCATCTTAATTCTAGGGCAGTCCAAAAGCTATCTGCTAATATTCCCTTAAACAATGAAAATTGGTGCATATATATGACTCACATTGGAGAAAATCTTTTGAGGCTTCTAAAAATGTATAAATGAATCCTGACAAAATCTAATGTGAGAAAGTTTGTGAGCTTTCTGAATGATACTTGAGAGGCCTTGATTTCTGACTCCACAGTCAAACCAACAAAGAATGCTGAATCTCTTTTGGACATTTGACTCCATTCTGAATGCTGTTGAAATACTGATGCTAAATGAAATGGAACTTCCTTAGGAAGAGTCTCTTTGACCTATCAAGTGGAAAATACTGAGATTATGGGCAGCTCATTTTTGGAGCTAATGAAATGTGTCAGTCAAAGATAACTCCAAATATCTCAGCCATAGTGGTCATAACAGCACATGGTTTTCTTCCTTATCCCTCCCATAGTTTGCTCAAATGTTACAAGATGGCTGAGTATTCAGTTGAGTTAAGACTTTTGTCATATTGCGTTCGAACGGCTGAAATGATTATTTAAAATAGAATAAGCTCATTATCACAAAGAACAACCATGGAGGAAATGTAGCTGGGTCCTTTTTTAGATTGTTCACAGTTACGATTTGACTAGGCTTCCAAACTATAGTTTTGACCTACAGTCATTTTTATAAAGGATAATGTCTACCAATTAGTAAAGATATAGTTGTGGATCGATCCTAAAAGACAAATTGAATACAAGATGCAAAACTTGCAAAAGAGCATGTTTAATTTTCTTCACAAACCTTGTCTTCATTCCTTAAACAACTCACCCAATCAAATAGTTTTATGTATGACCCAATAATCAACTGAGTCTCTTTTAAGAAGACAGCCTTTGTCCTTTTACCTGTCACACAACATGAAAACATGAATAGACGTTATAGGAAAAGTTTAGCAGCTGTCTTTGTCACCAATATCATTACAAAGCTATACCATCTCCCCCACTTCTTTATATCTCTGTTTAGATTTATATTGCCTCCTCGTGGCCAAAGTAGATACATTGGGCTGCGAGATGGGGACCTAGGCAGGAGTGGTGGAATGGGAATCATTATTATAAAATTTGCCCACAACAACATCCTTGTAATTAGAGGATTTGTGTTGGTAAGGGTAGGAATCACTGGGCAGCTGAAATGGTAACTATATTTACAGGGAAAGACTGTATTATAGTTAGTCTTATCAACCATTGTAAATAAATTATTCATGACTGGGGAAGGAAGATTGCAGTCCTGGAGAAAAAACTGTCAGACAAAAAAAGTACATTTTGTCACAGAAAGCAAAATGAACAGATCAAAAAGATAGATTTCCTGCAAGGTGGCTGATAAGAATCAATAAGAAGCTTAAAATATGAGCCTTCCTTGTAAGTGTCAGCTTTCACTCTGAAATGTGGAAAGTATAGTGTGTTCTCCATGTTCTGAAGTCTGAACAAGACAATGATTTCCCACACAATCAGACAAGTTCCACAATAAAGGACAGTAGCTGGAGTAGTTTGGCTTTCGTTTAAACATGGTGACCCAGTCCTACATTTAGAGACTATTTCAGTGTCTATGGAGATTCTCAGTCATCCAGGCCATGGTTGCCCCAAAGGTGCTTTTTTCAAGAGGCAACTGGACTTTCTTTCTTTTTTAAAAACATTTCACTTCTCATCCAAGAAGCTTCTTCTTCTTCAGCTCATGAGCCTCTTGAAAAAAGTCTATTTCTGCGTTTTTCAACATCTGCAGTTTTAAGCTATGCGGACTTCAAATCCTATTATGTTGGTCTTTTTGTTACATAATGTTGTGTTACAACATTCAAACGTACTTTATTTCCGTTCTCCCCATTATCTCCCCCCTCTCTCTCACACACACACAGAGCATGATCCACAACATATCAATAAATTGATTTAAAAGAGATCCCAAATGGAATGGCTTGATTTCCAAGTAGGCATGAGGCCTATCTTTTCTCAAAGCTTTGGTCAATTGAAGCTAAATCTTTCTGTCCTGCTTGACTGGCGGGTACATTACTAATATTCAGATGTCAATATTTTTTAACTTGAATGGAATATAAATTCTCAGATGTGAATATGTTTTTAAAAGAATTTAAAAAAATTAAAAACACCAGAGTGCAGTAACTCAGACAGCTCTATTTGCAGTTTATATGTTATTTGTATCAACAGAATCTTGATACAAACAGTTCTATTTACAATTTTCATGTTATTTGTATCTACAGAATACGCATTTTTTCACATTTGTAAGTTTTATTCATCCATTTTGAACAATGGGCACCGTAACTAGAGGCAAAAGTCAAAGGTATGCATGTGCAGGTTTGAGAAACCAACCAAATTATACGATCAAAACTGTTTTATTGTGATTGTATATGCCATGCCTTATTTAAAATAAAGAATATTTTTGCATGCATGTTTTGATACAAAAGTATTTTAGAACTATGTATGTATGTATGTATGTATGTATGTATGTATGTATGTAAATGTTTATATCTTTCCATCAAAATCTTCCATCACTAAGTCTGCTGTGAATAACATCTGGGGCTACTGCCTTATCAAATAAAAATGGTGAATATTTGAAGGTTGAGACCTGATTGTCTGAAGAACTCTTTGGATTCCAGTGATGATATTGCTGTATGAATACAGAATAATAGAGTTGGAAGGAACCTTGGAGATCTTCTAGTCCAACCCCAGCTCAAGAAGGAGGCCCTGTGCCCTTTCAGACAAATGGCTGTCCAATCTCTTCTTAAAGATGAACACCCACAAGTTCAGGAAGCAACCTATCCAATCATGGTTCATTGTTCTGTCAGGAAATCTTTCCTTAGTTCTCTCCTTGATTAGTTTCCATCCATTGATTCTTGTCCTGCCTTCAGTTCAGTGGTGGGATTCAAATTTTTACTACCACTTCTATGGGCATGGCTTGGTGGGCATGGCAGGGGAAGGATACTGTAAAATCTCCCATCAAAGGTGGTATTTGCTGGTTCTCCAAACTACTCAAAATTTCCACTACCGGTTCTCCAGAACTGGTCAGAACCTGCTTGAATACCACCTCTGCTTCAGGTATTTTGGAAAATAGGTTGACTACCTCTTCTTTGTGGCAACCCCTGAAATATTGAAACACTGCTATCATGTCTGAAGAAATACACTAAAAGAAATAGTTGGGAAATGCTTATTCTGACTGAGGATTCTGGTGTGTCTTATAATTCAGCTTTGGCAAACACCCACAGCGAAGCAGAATTAAGAAGTTCTATGTAAAATATCTTGCACTTTAAGAGTAATAAAATACTATGATTTCACTGAAATGTAGCATTGTCTATTTCAAACACTGACATTTAAAAGCAAAAAAAAAATACATCTGATTTGGGAAGTTCAAACCTGAGAGGCATTTAAAATATGAAAATATTGAAGTATTTAAACAAATGATTATTAAAGATGTCTTCCAAATCCCAGAAATTTCATTTATTTGTACTGTCAGTGTACCTCCCAGATCAGCTGGGACAGAACCACAGCTATAAACCGTCTAAGAAAAATTCTCAGATTGAGGATGAGGTCAAGAGTAAGTTTGTCAGAACACACCTATCCAGTCACTCTGGTTTTGCAAATTTCTAGTTACATATGCTATAGACTGATTAGGCTATAAGAGTATTATTCTCTCCAGTGTCAATATCCTATAATGGCTACTCTCCATTTCTGCTTTAATTAGGCTTTCTTCGTTTTTTTAAAATTACTTCAGCAAAAGAGATGGGTGTGAACAATTGATATGTCAAGGGTTTTGTTTAGCTGACTTTTTTTCTTGGTTCTCGAACAACCTCAACCACCTTTCTTCTTCAAACTTCTCCTCCTCCCAGACCATCTGACGCAGGCTTTTCCTGAGGGAATGAATTCCAGCCCTGACTGTCTCCAAGGAACTGCCTTTATTTAGACAGAAATGACAAACACAGAGAAAGCCAGAGCAAATGGACAAGAGGTGGGGGGAGGGAATGCAGAGAGAGAGAGAGAGAGAGGGAGAGAAAGGGAGGGAGGGAGGGAGAGAGAGAGAGAGAGAGAGAGAGAGAGAGAGAGAGAGAGAGAGAGAAAGAGAGAAAGAGAAAGAAAGAAGAGAAAGAAAGAAAGAAAGAAAGAAAGAAAGAAAGAAAGAAAGAAAGAAAGAAAGAAAGAAAGAAAGAAAGAAAGAAAGAAAGAAAGAAGGCAGCAGCAGTCAAATTTGAAGGTTGAGACCTAACAGCTGGGAAACTATGTTGGTGGTTTACATCCAAGGCTTTGTTTAGATCCTATTTTACAGTCTCCAATGAAAACAAATTCCATAAACTTGGTGTGTGCAATTTCCCCCTATTTGTTTTCCATTTTGCTTGCTTTTTTTAATCAAAACAAATCCACACAATTTCTTCTCCCAAAGAACAGATGATCCAAGAACAAGGGTTAAAACACATCCTGTGCTGTCTTTTTAGGAGCAGCTGAAGAAAGCTGCTATCTATAGGCTGCTAGAATCTTTGTTGCCAATCAAGAAGGGGGAAAAAACCGCTGATCAATAATCCTGAAAAACTCCAACACTGGTATCTTCCTTTGTGGCCATTTTTGAAGCAAAGGCATTCTATCAATTTGAGACTTAAGAGTTGCTGCAATATCTAAGTCTGTAGATCGGTGTTTCTCAAATTGAAGTTGGGAGTTGAAATCTACACACCTTAAAAATTGCCAAGTTTAAGAAACAGTGTCATGGATCAGCTAAAACAACCGGGAATACCAAATGCTACAGGCACCCCAGAAATATAAAATAAATCAATGGCCCAATAAAATCGAAAGAAATCCAAGTTGTCCAATGTTGAGCAATTACATCCTTACCCTCATCTGATTTAAGTCTCTATGGGGAAAAGCCAGGCATCTTCCAAACAAATTTCAATGAAAATCCATTTTCTTCTGGGTAGACACAGGGAGAATGTTATGGTACAAGTGCAGATTGTAGGAAATTTAAGGTAGCAATAGCACTTAGGCTTATATACTGCTTCACAGTGCTTTGCAGCCCTCTCCAAATAGTTTACAGAGTCAGATATTGCCCCCAACAATCTGGGTCCTCAGTCAATATCTAACTGCTGGTAGCCGGCAGAATTAGCCTGCAATACTGCATTCTAGTATGGGGGATGTGGTGGCTCAGTGGCTAAGATAATGAGCTTGTTGATCAGAAAGTCAGCAGTTCAGCAGTTCAAATCTCTAGCACCATGTAACGGAGTGAGCTCCCATTACTTGTCCCTGTCAAACAAGCAGTTTGCTTGTTTGACTTGCTTCTTCTACTTGCTTCTGTCAAACAAGCAGTTCAAAAGCATGTAAAAATGCAAGTAGAAAAATAGGGACCACTTTGGCAGGAAGGTAACAGCATTCTGTGCACCTTCGACATTTGGTCATGCCAGCCCTATGAACATGGAGTCGTCTTTGGACCCGCTGGCACTTCAGCTTTGTAATGAAAATGAGCACTGCACCCTAGAAGAGCTGGAAACAACTAGCACGTATGTGCAAGGGGAACCTTTACCTTTTACCTTACTGCATTCTAACCACTGCAGCACCATGGGTCACCATTCTCATTACCTGCATGCAAAAGTGTATAATCTCTTTCTCCTACTCTCCATCCAGGGGCAAAGGCATCCAGTAACCACTTCTTCTAATGTATTATTTTTTGCCTGGACCCATCTTAAACACCACAGATTGAATGGTTTGCAGAACTTAATCCTCATCTTCCAGCAACAACTGACTATAGCATTTGGTATGTATCTTCCCCTCCAGCTATTCGTCACTGTCCAGCTTTATCTCATCTTGAAGAATAACACCAGCATTGCTCTCAAATGTATAGCCAGTGGCCTCACATCTATACCAGGGGAAGCCAGGGTAATGACAATGGTGAGCTAGATATGGGCAGAGCAGTCCGGTATCCAGACAAGGGTCAGTTGTGTCATTCGACTGGATGGAGAGCTTAGGAGATACACTAGAGAAAAACATGAGGTACAGCTTTGAAGCTTTGGGTCTCTATCTCTGGCAGTAGGTTGCCCAGATACTGCTTCTAGAGTGGGGGGAATAAGTTGTCAAACAGGTGTAAATAAGAAGAAGATGGTTTTGGTTGAGCTATTGTTCCTGCTCTTCTTCTGCCTTCTCTTCCCCTGGATCCAGTTCTAGCTTGAGGCAACAGCTAGCTGATGGGCTTAGCCTTATCTATGGGACATAGAACCGAGAACAAAATTCAGAATGGTATTGTTTTTATTTACGCTAAAGAGGCAGTCATTCCTATACAGGGATTACAGTCTCCAGTAGCTGATTGTGTATAGGTAGTCCTCACTTAGTGGCTCATTCACTTAGCAACTGTTAGAAATTCCAACATACACCCCCCCCTCCCAAAAAAAACGGTACTTACATGTTGGAGAGCAACTGTCCCAGTAGGGAGGTAGGCTCATTGAACAACTGACTTCATTAATGAGTACAACACAAAAGACCCCCTCCAATGATCTGTTGGAAACTGCCATTCGGGTTCCCATAAACAATTCACATTAACCTCTGAAGGTTCTCATCTTTTCTGCTTCTCTTCAAAATCTTTACTGGTCAGCTCCCCTGGTAATGCTATGAAACTAGCTGCTCAGTTGGGGCTGCGTATGGTGCAGATTAACCAGAAACACTGGCAGGTGGACATTCTGCATTTTTGAACGAGTTGAAGCACAGTTACTGCCAGGGTTCTCACCTCGGTCTTGTTGATACAAAGCAGCATACACCCACATTTTGATCCAATGCTGCTCTGATTAAGGATATGTGGCCACTCTAGTAACCTTCCAATGTTCCTGGACATAAAAGATACAAGTCTGGGGAAATTAATGTCAGGTATGAACAACCAGACCTAAGCATGTAGAGTTCAAGTTAGTTACTTTATTGTTGTCTGCCAGTAATACAGGATGCTCCCAAGACTGGCAGCTTTTGCCTGAAAAAGACTAAATAAAGCTCAAAGGTATTTGGGGAGAGAAGGTCACACATTGGCCCTCTTGTGTTTACTTAGCAAGTCCAGGCTAATTCCCTACTTGAGCCCAACTGGAACAATAGCTTTCCAACATTATGACTGATTCCAAAATTCCAACAATGGCATTTTGGCTGCTTGGCAACCAGTTTACCTTTACAGCTGGTTACAGTGTTCTGTATTCATATGATGTGATTTACATTTTTTGCCAAATATCAGCCTTTTCAGACTGTTTTTGACAACAACAACAACAACAAAACCCCTATAGGGATTGAATCACTTAATGACCACGGCATTTCCTTAAGGATTGCTGCAAGGAAGGTCATAAAATCTGCCAGTCACATGGATAGCTCTACTTACAACCATCATTATTTATGACAGAAATTCCAGGTTCTATTGGGCTCATAAGTCAAAGACTCAACTGTATTGGTTCTAAACACTTGTTGATAGTACGCTCCTAGTAACTAATGCAGGAAAAGACTCCCATCCAATCTGCAGAAAATGGCGGAAAGGCAGCAATGCCTGTAAAGAGTTTTTCTAAAAGTAATCAGGTTTTTTTTCTTTTTATATTTTTAACTCACTTTTAACCCATTTTAACCCATACTTGACTTTTTACAAAAGCACATACAGTGAGGCTACCAATTTGTTTAGCTACATTTTAACAATACTACAAACCAGGATTTTTAAGAATGGGGAAAAGGAGAAAGAGACAACAACGCTGAGTTCATCCAAGCCACTGAAGCAGCAGAAAATGGAAGGTTGTACTGCAAAAAGACAGTCTGCTCCAGTAAGGTGTCAACTTTCTTCTGTCTTTGCTTTGCTTGATATTGTTCTTGATATTATTCTTTGTGTGTTCATGAGTTGGTCCAACAACTTAGGTATAAACTTTTTTGTTTCTATAAATGTGCCAAGGCGTTCCTGTCTTAAACTGTTACCACAAAGAGGTGGTTTCATTACCTGGGAATAAAGAAAACATGTCTGTCTTCCTGTAACCCCATTCTGGGTAAAGTCCATAGGAATTTATTTTTCTTAAAGAAGGGTTACCTTTAGAAGTGTTGCCTAAACAGAAAGCTTTCTTCTGTCACTTTTGCTTTGCTACTCTTCTTTTCCAGCAATCATGTGTTTCTCATAGGTGGCTTTCCTATTGCATTTTGAAAAATGCAAAAGCTTTTCACAGTACAGCTAAACCCCTGGATATGAAGGTTCACTTCATAGACTGGTCAGATTACATTCCTTCTCACTCCATTTCCCTTTGCTTCTTTCTTTTCCAAAAGGGGAGGGAAAACAGTCCCAAAACTGCATGCATTGCCCAACTGCAATGATTCTGAATGATGGTGAATCCACATTAAAGGGAAAGAGAAGTAATAAGGCCATGCAAAGTCTCTTCCATTAATATTTGAGCCACACCAGTTGTGGTTGCTCATTTTAAGATTTTTAAAAATATCTGAGTTGCTTACAAGGGGGGGAAACTGCTCTCTTGAGCTTCCTATGCCTGCTAAAGAGATCATCAACAAAGTTTAGGAGGGGGAGGAAAGAACTGTGAAAAATCAGATAGAAAATTAGAGACAGGCTCCACCTTGTGGGGAAATGATTGCAAAGGTATGAATGAGGCTACATAGAGGATCTGAGGCTGCAAAGACAAATCGAGGAGCAGGGAGAAGTTTAAATAACACCCCCCGCCCCAAGAAGGCCTCTTCTTCCAATAATGTGGCAATCCCAAATGGATGTTGTTGTACCTCTAGCCTAGCCCTTTGTCTCTGAGTCACTGCTGGATTTTGAAATCAAGCTCTCAAAGTCTAAATTCATGAGCAGACGTCAATATGAAGCAGCACATAAGCTGATGCCAAAAAGCACCTTGAAAATGAATGCTGTTTATGACTGTAACTGCTCAGTCTATATTATTTATAAAGTACGTAAACATCAATAGACATAGAAAGAGACAGTGACTTCCCTGCCACTAAATGCAATAGAATTTATTAGAGAAAGTGCATTGATTACATTGACACTCAGTTCTATTTCAACTTTGTACTAATACAAAAGGAAATCGATAAAAGACATAATAATTGCAAGAGCTCCAGTCAAAAAAAGGGAAGATTATGGTCCCAGCTTGGTGTACTGAAATTGTTTCTCTTTAATAACTTCATAAGATAGGAGTGAATAGCTATATAAAAGCAGATGATTTCTGGAGTTAGGTTTACTCAGCCTCTTCCAAGCAAACATATTATCCAAGCCTTTTTTTAACCCAATCTTTCTAGGTGGCTAGGTCTTCTCTCACATAATCTCCATTTGGCTGTGGATTATGTGAGCCAATATCCAGCATGTCTCCACATAGCTGTTTCCCCAAAAAAACTTTTCCCGAAATCCTAATATCCCCATAAGAGTTGTAATTAAACATATGGGAGGGAAATATAATTACCTGTCTACCAAGTATTTTGAGGTGGCATTGGCCACAAGATAAAAACCAAACTCCTTACTTTTTTCAGTACGAACAATCCATTGCATTTTCAGTCAAGGCCAGAGGTCACTCATTCATTCACTCATTGTTCCCTTCTACTTCAAACTAACACCCCCTTGAAGGACTATTTCTGAAGATGGGTCCATCATCCTTTTTGAGAGAGTGCTAAAGTACTGTTCAGAAATAGATTGGTTGACAGAATACAGGGGTGGAAGAATTACTAGCACCCATTCTCTTTCAGCTTCTCTTAACACCTGCTACTTCCTAGTCAGGCCACTTGACAGATTACTGAATCTGTCATGCCAAGCACCTATCCATACACTGCTTCACTTCCCATTTGGTTATTGTTTTGGGAAGCTTGATGGGAAGAAAACAAGGCTGAAGTAATTACAAATCACTTTTTAAATTTGTTCCTTAAACTGTCAGGAAGCTCATTTGCCTTGATGTTGTGCTACTGTGATATCATCAATGAAACAAATACAATTGCATTTATTTTTATGTTGACTTAAGAAAAGGTATAGTCCTCTAAAGTACATTTTGTGAAGAGCCCTTTATTCTACAGAAAGTATGTATCATTGATGTATTACCAAGGTAAGCATGTGTCCCATCTCCTTTTCCAGGAGATACTGAGGAGCCCCATGCAGACCTTTAACAATGTGGATGTGGGTATCCAACAGAATGCTATGTTGTCCAAGAAACTCTATGCAGTCCCAAAGTTTAGTCTTGAATTCTTACCACATAAGTAGCAGTTATTACCTTGAGTAGAAAAAGTCTTTAATTCCTATATGCAACCACATAGGTCAATAAATACAGAAGATTCTGTTGAAACAAGGTAATTTACACCCAGAAATATGACCCAGTTAAACTATAGGAACCCTACTATAGGTAATGTAACCTTAGACTGTCTACTATTGACCTCACCCCTTTCCTAAGAGGTCTGTAGGGGGCGTGCATAAGCGCACCAACGTGCCTACCGTCCTTGTCCTATTGTTTCTCTTATTCTTCTTTTATTTTTCTTATATGTACCCATTTCATGTATTCACAACTATGTATACACTTATACTTATTATCTTGTAAACAATTGGCAAATCAAATAAATAAATAAATAAATGTAGGTTACTCAAAAAAACAAAGGGCAATTGTTTCAGCCTTAATCAAATCTTATTTAGCTACAGGAATAAATATTCTATTAATGTAATGCAAAATTACTTCTAGATAAGTACATTAATTAGATTCAACACAGCCCTGATAGAATGTCAATCATAGCAAATACAATAGAGAAAAGTGTAATTATATAAATATTAACAAAATGTTTTTACTTAGCTCTTTAAAAGCTTGCCATCTGGTGGTAGAAAAAGGAACAGCTCTTTTAAAATGAAACTGGGACACTGGTGAGCGAAGGCCAGTAAACTGAGCAAAATTTTATACCTCTCATCTGTATCCTTATTGCAATTGTTATTAAGTCTTTATCATTACATAACACATTCATGATCTATTCACGATTGTTATCATACCAATTTTCAGTGTTATTAATTTACATGAAAGGTGAAAATAGCTCTGGATTTAAGAACTGTAACCCTCTCAGAATAACTGCATGTTGTTAAACAGAAAAGTTTAGAAAAATAAATTCCTTTAAACATTTGTTCAACTTTCATCATTTGACAAGTTTATTCATTTGCATTACACATGTATATGTTTTTAATCTGCACCAACTCTCTTACTATCAAAATTATTATTGAATAAAGAGATGTCTGGCCATAAACATTTTCATCCTAACGAATCAGTTATGAAAGTAATGGCAGCACTTCATTTTTGTAGCCACAGGGTGGCAGTAAAAGCAGGTATTTATAGTGGAAACTATTAATATTTGCATGGCTAACTCTGATTGGTTCAAATCTACATAAGACGTCATCTCTTTCGTTCTTATCCGTGTTCACCAATGGTTGAGAGGAATGCCTGCAATTGGTTTTTCTGACGATCGTCAATCATGGCTGATTTGCATAATGAACCTTCGCTGACGTCCTGCCTGCCAGTCAGTGGATGCAGAGAGCGAAGGGCGGGGGGGGGGGGAGCGGGAGGAGAGGACCGCTGCGTTACCGAGCAATAGAGGACGTTTGCAGGAACGGGGTTTAGTGGAGACGCTGCTAAAGCAGGACGATAAAGCAGCTACCATGTTCAGGAAAGAACCCTGCAATATGTACATAAGCATTGTGTAGGGGGGGATAATAATATTGTTGAAAATAAAATTTTGTTTGAAGCCTTGATCAAGACTATTAGTGTAATTATAAAATCGAATTTTTAAATAAATGATAATGTGCAAATGTAGGTGAAAAATAAAGTTGGCAAAAACAGACAAGAGGAATAAAGTATTAGACGCAATTTTCCGTTCATTGGTCTCATTGTTGAGGAACTGAGAAGTGATGTGCAGTAAACATAAAATATTGAAAATGTGTCGACGTGTATGCTTTGAAAAATTCTGCCGATTTTAGTTATTTACCACCATTAATAAAGATTTGGAGAAAAGATCATAATTGAGGAGGGTCTTAGCACTTGTTTTAGGTGTTACTAACATTTTTCTTGCTGAGACAAAATAAATCTTCGAATCAAACTGAAATTCACGTTTTAAACAAAAGAAGAAATTGCTTAAATAGGGCGGACAGAGAAGCCTTTGGGTGGGGTAAAGACATAACTAGCTATATTATAAGACTTCTGTTTTACCAAGCGATACCGGGTTTTTGAAGGCCGTCTCCTTTGGGTAAGATCAAGGGAACCCTTTCCATATTGCAGAGGTATTAGCGGGTGTAATTTTTATACACGATGTAGAACCGTACATACCAGTAGGTTATTTTCACACGTAGTGGAAATGTAAAGGAAATTCCCAGGGAAAGAGATGCAGAATGTTTTTTTTAATCGGTTCTTCGGTACATTTTTCCAGTTGGCATGTCCTGCTAATCCATCCCTTGAAGAAACCTACTCTGCCCCCATGCATTATTAGACAGGTTATCACTGAGATTATGTACCAGCAACGTCAACCTATACAGAACGCTTCCCGATGAGCATGCGCCACGCATCCTTCCCCTTCGGAGGTCAGACCTGATCTGACTGACTCAGCGCGAAACGCTTCCGTCCGCGTCTAAGCATTACCGCCGCTCAAGGCTGGAACTGTCAATCATCCTCTCTCTCTCTCTCTCTCTCTCTCTCTTCCCTGACGAATTGCCATCTCATTGGGGAGAAAGCGACCAATCATCGAGCAAACTGGAGAAACTAATGAGAGGCGGGGTTTGCAGTGGAAGCGAGTTGAAAAAAATTGCAGAAAGGAGAAGTAAATCCGTCGTGCGAACTGGAAGGCCTGCGATGATTTATGCACGTGTTTTATTATTTGTAACACGTTGGGAAGTTATTAAAAGCAAGATCTATAGCTTCCTTTTCCTAGGTACAAATGGCTGTTACTATTCTTCCTTGTGCCAAATTACACAGGGGGATGTATCCAGGCGAGCTGAGGCTTTATGGCCATTGTGATGGATTCTGTTTCTTTATGATTCTAGATGCTCGTATTTCATTTATTTTTATGAGCTTAAAATTTGATCCTCCAATCTACGTTGCTGTAAAGCAAGCACTGATCCGACTGATTAAGGGAGCCTGAGAGATTGATCATAATTCACACCTAGAGATCTGTATCTATACAGGGGAACCAGAAGACAGTTTGGACATAAAGCGTGAGCAAAGGCAATCCTACAATATTACTTCGTTTCTTTTTTTAAGATATAAGCAGGCCTTGAGACCTTTGGAAGAATTACACTAGTTGCTTGTTTCTAATCTCGAAATTAATTCAGGCCCTTTACCTCCCAAGGACTTAATTGCAGTTCTATATTATCTTGAAATTACCCGGCACTTAAGCCTGCAGTTTAATCTTTACTCGAGGACTGGCCCAACATATTATGTAATTAAACATCTAAGTCAGATTTTTTTTCCAGATCTATGCTGTCAATCAGAGACTTAACTCAGAAGAGAAAGTGACCCGGATGGTTCTGAAAATTCTTCACCAAAAATGGCTATTTGATATTTAATCGTTAGAATTTACAACACCATCTTGTGCTCGGTAAGAAGTTAATCTCACTGCCGTCCACAGGTTTACTCTCAGTTGATTTATTCCTAACGGGTCTCCACATTGCAGGGTGATTGGCAAACAAAAAAACAAAAAAAAACCGATGAATTCTTTTAGCGCGATAGTAAAGAGAATGGTAGGAAAGATGATTATATGTACTGTATAAATGCCATATTGGCTCATACCACCTCTGAGGAAAATTAAACCGGAATCAAGACTTCAGGTATTCAGAAAACCTTTATTTAGTCATTGACTTATGTTTAACCGAATGCAAGGAGAAGAACTTCGGTAGCTCAAAACGTCACCAGGCAATTCTGTTTGCATTTTCCACCGCTGCTTCTTCTGAAAGGTTTCCTTCTACTGCAAGGCTTGCTTACCTTTTAACCGAGGGGGGAACGGCGAAATCTTTGTCTCGCTTTTCCGACGCGAGGGGGCGCTTCATCATAGATCTGAATAGTGCGAGCAAATAAACGGTGGGCCTCGGAGAAAAGTATCAACGATGATCTGGGCTAAATGAGCCATATGAATAATGGTAGTAATAGAAGTTTCCCACGCACATTTTTTTTTTAAAAAAAAAATCCTTTTTCTGCATGTTTCCGGCAACAAACCAAAATAGGCTCCACCCTATTCCTTGACTAGCCTGTATTCCCGTTCTGCCATTGGCGATGAGGTTAAGCTTCACTCTTTGACGGGTTGGGGCGAGGGAAGCCCATCAATCAAGCAAGCGGTTTAATCTTCCCCGGCAGCCGAGGGACAGCGGGAGCCGTAACTGATGAGCTACGCCTCCCTCGCCAAATGCAACGAAAGGAAACCCTACGTCTAAATACGATCTGGCAAAAGGTGCCGCGCGTGGTAGAAGATTTGCAAGCAGCAAACGACCGTGAACTGTAGCGTCAAGTTTCTCAGATGACACGTTACAACCTGCTTTAAAACCCTATTTTTGCGAACCTGCCAGAAAGTTTTAGACTATAAATTGATGGGGCAAATGAGGGTCGGGAACGAAGTAAATAATTCCGTTTTGAGACAATAGTTCGGGGTTTGTATTTGTTTTCCCCAGAACGTGCAAAAAGGCAGAAGATATTAGAATTCCTGTGGCTTGCAGTTGAAATGGGCTTCTTGGGAGCCAAAATCAGATCGTTAAAATGAATGTATAAACATAACGGGGTCGAATTATGCATGGTCCTTTTAAAAACATATCACTGTTGTGGAAATAAATTCAAAATGGTTTAACATGAACTTGGATGTTGGCACATAAAGACCTTTCAGCGGGGCGAGGGGATGTGCTTCCTATAAATTCAAGAAAGGGTCCTTTCCGCGCTTTCTCGTATTACCCTGTTTGTTTATGAAAGGGAAGCCGAGATCCGACGCCAGCCAGCCAGCCTGTTTGCTTCACTTCCAAGGAGTCTGATTTTATCTATTATTTCTCTATTCTTAAGTGATATAGCTAGAGTATTATATGCAAATACAACAGTTCCCAAAAGGATATACTTTTTTTAACAATATGCAGAACAGCGGAGACATAGAAATTTCTACTTAACATTAAAGTGTAGTATTGCTTAGCTACATTTATGATGATTTTATACTTCCCTATAACTACCTTTTTCTCTTTGTGAAGAGATATTGGTAGGTTCCCGGGGTGGGAGGATTGTTATGGGGGCTTATTTCTGATTACGTTTATAAAAGATATATAAGTATATATTTATGGACTGGCCAAGAAATAAAATCCAAATTATCTGCAACATGTTTGAAAAAGAAATACATTTTTATATCAGCCACAGCCTGTATTTCCAACTCTCATATTTTTTGGAAGTAATCCCCATTAAAGTAAGTTTGAAAAGAATTCTTAAAAATCAACCTCAATAAAATTAACAAAAACTTTGCTCTAAATTTTAGGTTTCAGACTTTGGCTTTTATCACATTAATAAATGGAAAATTTATTGCTGATTTGGATTCAACTTTTGCTGGAGGCAGGTGATGTTCTCTCACATTTTTTCTGCAAATGTGGTTCTACTGAACCTCAACAAATTCTTATGGCCCATAGCTATACATAAATTACATACCTGGCTCTAAAACTCTATCTGCACTGTTATTTAGTTGAGACTAAATTTCAATTAGTGAGGCTAAAACCTTTGTTCCACCGTGCTTTTAAAATGCTTTGACACGTTCTTCTTTATATATTTTATGCATGGATTTCCATAAAAACAATGTGTACAGCTGCAAAAATTAAAGCTGGAAGTCTATCACTTTTTAAGCACTTTTTTGATTGAACTCAATGGGTCTTTTTAAAAAAAATTATGGCTTGAAATCCAACAGATTTATTGTGGCACATGATTTAGTATACTACAAATCAGTACATCAAATGCCTGAATCATTTTTAATCTATAGATGTTCTGTGTCGGTAATGCTTAATGCAAATATGTAGGAACAAACAGTATAAACATAACAGAAATTAATGTCTTTGCTGTGTAATTTAATATGCCACATTATTTGATAATGACATTTTTACATACATCTTTGCTGCATTTCATGAGCACCAGTCCCCATTTATCCTGCTAGTTCAACAATGTTAAATACTTTATATCAACAAACCTTAGTAATCCAATTTTATTCAAGTTGATAAATCCAATTTTCTTCCAGTTGGTAAATTCCAGATATGTTGGATGATGATTCCTGTAAAGTACGGAGAATTATGGTTTGTAAGGTCTAGCAATACGCTTAAGCCAAAAATGAAACAAAAGATTCAGTCTGACACATCAGATTGAGAACATCTGTATGTTTATTTAAGATACAAAAGTTCTTCCTGATTTTGGTGGAGCAGGCTAACACACTTTTCTTCTAATATGCATCCAGGCTTTAGCTTTCTCAGATTTTAAGAGAGTTTTAAGCTACTGTCTTAGGGCAGGCTAAACATTAAAATCTGCTATAATCACGTCTAACAAAATAATGATGTCTCCTGAAAATGGGGACCTCTGAAGGAAATTTAAAGGAATTTTATAAATCATGGTTTTATAATACCCTGCTCTGAAGAGCACTTCTGGCACTTTAAAGAATAGATTTATTGCCCTGTATTTTATGAGAGTAAAGTGCTAGTCCAAAAAGTTGATGCCACAATAAATCTTAAAAAGCTGAAGTGGCTTTTAATTCCGCCTCCCCCCAAAAAAAAAAGTTGTGTCAGAATGCATTTATTACGTGCCTTTAAAATAGTACGAATCTTTTTTTATTAAAGATAGGGGAGTTGAGGTCCCATGTGTATCATATTAAATTCTGACAGATTTTTATGTTTTGTAATTTTGTACCACGCTCTCCTTATACTGCTCTTTGACCATAATAAAGATTTGACTTGATTTGAGGTCCTATATGAAGATAAGATTTGAGAAAGACTGGATAGGATTTCTGTTCACTTTTTTGGAAACAAGGTCAATTGAGTTCATTCAAATTTAGTTTTAAATAAATATGTCCAGATATCTGCTAGATAATTATGCAGTTAATAGAATAATTTTTCATATTATCAATTACATGTCTGTACAAAGTTTGAACCCTTGCCAGCAATTTTCAAAGAACTGTTTTATTGTGTTGATTATTTCCGTGTTGCTACCCAGTAATGGACAGAAGAATCCAATATCATAGTATAGGGACACATTAAACACCTGTAGGCTTTGCTGGAAAAAGTTATGCTGAAATAAATAAGTAAGTAATGGGAGAAACCAAAAATTGTACTGCAACTTCTAAAAGTAATAAATCAGAAAGACCGGAAGAAATTGCAGGAAAGTTGGGGAATCAGGCAGGATTGAAAGTTAAAATGCTAATTTCTTTGGTTTAGATTTAACAAGCAAATTGTTTTCACACTGACATTCTAATGTTTATTGAGTTGCATGTTAATTGCTTCCAGTTTAAATATATATAGGTTTATTATGGTTTTTTTCTGGATTTAAAGTATCAAAACTTAAAAATTATCAGGGATAAATTTAAAGCTGCTTGCATCAATCTTGACAATGAATAAAATAGAACTAAAATCAAATAAGCCAGAACTTATGGACAATTTTTGTTTAAAGCAATCTTAACACTTATGGAAATGTACAACTGTAGTAAGCTCTACTTTCCTCTTCATTCATATCTCACACACACACAGACACACACAGACACACACACACACACACAAAGTTCAAGTCATTGTTGACTGGATTACTCCCTGAAGTTTTCTTGGTGATATGTATAAGTATATTACATATATGTTATAAGAATACACACATACATCTAAATATATGCAAGTTAATATGCCATGTCTAAAAATATTTTATTGACAGGAACATCCCAGAATTTAAAGGACCCAAATAATAGTTCTGGAAGTATTTATTTTTATTACAGGTATTCCTGACAGCCTGCATATTACTTTTCTTCCAGCCAACTTGTAGCATTCAAATAAAGTATAAACTAGTTTTATGATGTTTACTTTTCTCTCCAGGTTGATGTGGGATGAGTTCAAGAGTCCACAGATTCCACAGGGGTAGGTGCAGCAAAAACACCAATGGCATCAGAAAACATATTGTTTCTCTAGTTACTTAAATCTTTTAGCTGCCAGTTTTCAACTGCAGTCGTATTACAGATGTTAGAAGGGCGGGGAGAAAAGGAATCTTTATTTCTTGAGGAACCAAATTTCTAATCAGTGGGATTGCCAAATAATTGAAGAAAAAACCTGTCCTAAAATAGGTATCTGGGTTTAAACGGTGCTGTGATTTCTGCACGGAGCCTAAATCAAGAGAAAGTTTTCCAGGGTTCACTAAAACTTTGGTGATGATGGAAGAAAACATTTTGTCAATTGTTTATCTTCGGCTTCAGTGGGGCTTCACCTCAAGATTTTGTACTCCAATTTTCAACCCGGCAATTTAATTTAGTATAAACTATATCCATGGTATAATATCTGTACCTGTTTTATTTACTTAAATGTTTCCCATCCATATGAAAAACTTGATGTATAATAATACTCTGTGACAGGAACTGTGGTATAGCACTCCTTCATGATGGACCACAGGGTACGTGTGATTTAATAGCGTAGAGAAGGGTGGGAGGGGAAGGAGAGGAAGTCTGCGGATAATAAGACCTTTTCCACTAAAACCCAAAACAGCCCCGGGTCAAGAGACCACAGGCATTGCTCCTGCAGCTGAAGACAATTCACTCGATTTCCTCTCCCTTTCATGTCCCTGTTGTTCCTCCGAAACGCAAGCAGGATATTGAAAGGCAATACCGACATAATACGCAACTCTTTGAAGGCGTGTCTAAAGCATCGGATAAATCAAAAAAAGCTTTAGAAGGGCCCTTAAGAGCGCCCCACAAGCTGAACACGCAGAATGCCTTTTATGAACAGGTTTACGAGACCGACGAGCATTGCAAATGCCGGGTGTTGTTTTTGTTAAGAGCCTACCCTAAATAAGTAATGGGACCTTGTAATGTTTTAGCTCCATCTGGTTGTTTTTACGAGCTCCGAAGAGAAGTGCAGGGCCAACGGATCTGCAGAGGACGAGTGACTTGTGTTGTGTGTATTTGGAGAGATAGATGCCTCTGTAGAAGGCATTATGTCTATGCACGATCAAGTGGCCCCCCCCGCACTTAATGTAGTCCCCTCGCCATCCCGCTTTGAGAATTGAACGTAACAGCCTTAATAACCCCAAGTGTAAAAAGGGAAGTCCGGTGGGATTTTTGTTCTGTTTTATGTTTCAAGGTCCCTTTGATCCATAGAAAACAGATCCTCTCGGGTTACGTGGCTTATTAAGATGGTAAGATTAGAAAGTCCGCTTACAAGGAAAAGCCGCAGGGATGGGGCTGATCGTTTCCATCTGTTGGACATGTAGTGGGTTTTTTGGCAAAAAAAAAAATGGGGATTAAATAATAGAAAATGAAGAAAGGTACCTAAAGGCTGGGATTCCACATCAGATCAACCCAAATGCTAATGATCGAACTAGAAGATAAGGGAATCACTTTGAAGATAAACAATAAATTCTGGGGGGAGGGTCGGGGGGGGACGGAGGGAAATGAATTTGAACAAGTAATAAGAGAAAAACTGCAGGAATTGGACACCTTCTCGAATCACGGAAGGAAATCAGTAAGCCCATCCCACCCATGTTTTTGCATATGCATATAGTAGATTTCAATATTCATTGTAGTAAGCATCATTTATGACGTCAAGCAGTCGGATTGGTAGTCGAACTCAGGAGGTGGTCACTGTTTTGTTCTCCGCCTTAACCAATCATATGGCCTCCGAAAGACTGTCCAATCACAGTCTTCAGCATATTCTAGCAATCTGATCTTCACGCACTTGAAACGCCTCTCGGGTAAACACACCGGAAGCATAGAAAGAGCAGCGAATTGAAAAGCCGTATGCAAATAGTGAAAAGGGGTGGAACGGAAATGATTCGTTCCGGGGTGTATACTAGATATCTCACCCTACGTAACAGCGCTGTACGTACTGTGCTGTGAGCGAAATGCTCCTATTGGTGGAGCCGATACTCCTCCTCTTCTTCGAAGGTTCCATCCGGGAACTTTATAAGCCGAGCCTATAAAACACAATATTAATTATGCATGCAAAAAGTGGCCTCTTTTCCCTCCTCCTTTTCTCTGAGGGGAGGGTCAGGAGAGAGAGGATGAGGCATAGTGGGAGGGCAAAGTAGACTCCGCCTGCTCCAAGTCACGGAGGCGCTCGAGATAGAATAAAAAAGTGTCCCGTCTTAAAGAATCGGGGCCACGGTTGGATACAAACTACGTAGTACTACAGTATTTATTTTTTTATTAATCTGGATTTAGATTGGTCTTTGTATTCACCGACTAATGCTGCGGTATTTCTGCATATAATTGAAAATACATTTTAAAAAATACGAAGAAATTGATGAGTGTTTAACAACTTGGTCTCAAAACTTTCAGTGAAGAAGAAAAACCTCAGCAACGTTAGCTTAAAAGGCGCTTTTATTCTCATTTCTGACTTACTTTCTTATAGAATCGGATGGCATACACGTTTAATAAGTTATTATAATTGAAAGTCTTGTAAAATCTTAAATTCAAGCAGAAATATTCTCTTCGATTTTACTAAAACGTCCAAGTTTGCAAAATGTATATTTTCAGTTCCCAAGTATAAATGTTTAGAATTTTTAGATCACTTTTTAAAATTAACTGTATTGAACTGTTTTCACATTATACTGTATATGTAATAGAATATCATGTGTTAACAGTCCATAAAAAGTAGGTCTGGTTTTAAAATTACTGAATACTTTTAATATACAGTTACATATGTCATTGTGTTCGTTTTAACACTTGAAAGATAAAGCAATCAATTTATTGTAATTATTTTTAAGACAATTTTTTCCTATTCAATTTTACTAGTTTTTATGTAGCAGAATTTTTTCCATCCTTTTTATAATCTTAATTATCATAAGGGGACGACGACATAGGTTTTTTATGTGAAACTCATTTTAAAACTGCCACAAATATACAAAAAATTAGATTCACATAGTGATTTTTAGATTTCTTATTTACTTTTTCATCTTCAAATCACAGTCTCGGAATCAAAAGACCCAAAAGCAGAGCTGTTAGAATCAAATAGAAATGACACACCAGTGTTTGTGAGCAGTTGGATGCCCATAGCACTGCTGATGATTTGTGTCAGGAACAATTGCATAGCAGTTAGATGGGGCAGAGAGCTTGCCAGATGCCAAAATAGGGCAGAGTTGCTCAACCTGACTAACTTTTTTAAAAAATAGACTTCTACTCCCAGAATTCCCCAACCAATTAAAGTTGCTAAGGTTGAGAAAAACTAAGGCACACTAGTCCAGCAGGCACTAAATTGGTAATCTCAAATTCATTCATTGTGCTTGAAACATTTGCATGCTATTCAGTAATGGAAAAGATATTTCAAAAAATAATGGAACAGCAACTCACCAATATGGTGGTTCTGTGAAGAAGATGACATGCTGGGATCTTCTAATTATCTTTTTCTAATTTTTTTCTCTCTGATTACTTAAACTGACTGCTAAAAGGCCATGTGAAGATTCCTTTCCAATATTCAGCTTCTAACAGGCAAACCTTTCTGGGAAAAAATATTCCCAATTAATGTAAGGATTTGGAAATCCAAAATTTATACTCTCCCCTGCCTTTCAGTGCTATAGGTATGGAAGCACTAATGGTCAAAAGTGGTGTGTACCTTTCAACAGCATTCAGGCTGATGAGGATGTTTGCCAAACCCCATCCTCAATTATTTGTAGTGTCAGCAACCATCCCAGAATTGATAAAGTATGTGATAATATTTAATTGTTTTTGTTTTGTTTTCTTTGACCAAAAGAAAATTACTGAAGCTTGACCACAGGAACAGAACAAAATTAGTCTTGAGGAACAGCTGTGTTTACACATGCCTACCATAACTGCAACTGGCTGCTTTCAAGTCTTTGTAGTAAAATGGTTTACAATGCAGAGTCTTATGTTTTCAGTCTTGCATGACAGAAAGAATCCAGCAAGCTCAGTTATTTCTTTAGAATAGATCTGACTCTTTAGACACCATCATTCCTCACTTTTTCCTAAAGCCTGACAACTGCCATATAGCATTTGATATTCTAGTCCACGCTGGAAGATAGCAATGGCAAACCATTCCTGCACAGGAGCCAAAGAAAGTACAGGGATCTGTCCGTGGAACATTAGAGATCTAATATGACTTGAAGAAGACTTTATTTAATTCAACCTTTTAAAAAAAAATGAACATTGTCAAATTTCCTCAGATTAAAAAATGGCAGGGGGTTGTTTGGTGTTTGAGAAGGTGAAAAAAAAAATCTAAACATTTTCTAGATTATACCATCATCAGAAACTGGCACCCAAAGGCCAGAGTTGTCCTTCAATACATTCATTTCAATGCCATACAAAAGTAGAAATACAAAGATCAATCATTTTGGAATGAACTAACAGTGCAGTTTGAGATCTGCTTTTCCTAACATAGGTGTATGTTAATGAACATTAAATTCTAATCTTGGCTTGCAGTCTTCTACAGATCTATTAAGTTTCCTTGAGGTTGTCTTCAAGAGGTAGACATTATGCATGGACGACTCCACACTGAATAGCACAGTGTACGAGTGCTAAAATGTGTGGCTGCAAACTGAGAAGAAGTGAGAATGATCACTGAGACAAGCACAATTTTAAAAGCACATACGAGGTTTATTTTAAGAACCACGTTAGTTGCTATATTTCAGACAAACCTTGCTATATTTCAGACAAACTGGTAGTTGCAATTCAGCAATATCTGGAGGCTACAGATTCCTTTGTTGCATATCTAGGAGAAAAAGCTTCTCAGTTGTTCAGAAGGGGAAGAAGGACTACCAAACATGCATCTCTCCATTGTTTTATTCAAAATGCCCAGCTTTCTATAAGATTGGCTTCCAGTCTGACTGAGAATCACAAAGGGGAAAGTTCCTCCATGTCCAGGGTTACCAGATATTTGAACAAGCAAAAGAGGAAATGGACAATTGGAAAGGTGGACAAGCGGGGAGGGCCAGGCAAGAAAACCACATTGTTTAGATTTCTTGGCATCCATAACAAAAATTAAAAAATGGCAAAATGAATAGAAAACTACTTAAGCCTACATCTACCTGAACTTACTTTTTGCAGCATCAGAAAGACTAGTTTTTCAACCAGAGTTTTTCCAACAAATCTTTTATTTTTAAAAACATCTTAGTGAAAATCTAGAATGGACAAGATATATATTCCAAATTTACCCTAGAAATGTTTAGTGAGTCATGTGATTTACAGATTGTTCTTGACTTACAACCACAACTGAGTCCAAAATTTGTTAAGTGAAGCAGTTAAGTGAATTTTGTCCCCTTTTATGACCCCTCTTGCCACAGATATAGTGAATCGATGCAGTTGTTAAGTTAGTAACACAGTTGTTAAGTGCATCTGACTTCCCATTGACTTTGTCAGAAGTTTGTAAAAAGTGATCACATGACCTTGGGACATATAAATATGAGTTAGTTACCAAGCTCCTGAATTTTGATCATGTGGCTGTGGGGATACTGCAATGATCGTAAGTGTGAAAATAAGTCACTTTTTTCAGTGCCATTGTAACTTTGAATGAACTGTTGCAAGTTAAGAACTACCTGTGCAGTGACCACAGATTTAAAGGGGTTCAACTGAAGCCGATTGCTGGAATCAGATGGCAACCTAATTTTTTTGCTGTTGAGCCTGTTGATAGACAAGGGAAAAGATGAAACAGGACATTTACATGGTCACAATGTATAAAAGCTTCAATAGTTATTGTGAAAACAGTTTAAAAAACATAAAACACCCAGGAGAGTAAAAAAAACTAAACTGGACAATATTTGAGTTTAAGACTATGCCTACCAAACGGCATAAAAACAAAAACGAGGGCATATCCTCTTGTAGCTGGATACCCTATCCATGTCTCCTGCTATTTGATCCAAGATGAGATTTTTTTTTTAAAGAAATTCCTATTGCACAAATCAAACAGCCAGAACCATCATCCAACCTTCTTCACCCTGAAGTTTAAAGAAAGACAACAAGAAATGGAAATAGATAAAAATGAACAGAAAACAAAGAAAGGAGACAGAAATACTAAAGATGAAAGAACGCTGAAAAAGAGAAAATGAAAGAAAAGCACAAAAAGAAAATTGGGTGTGTCTTTTCAAAAATGGCAATAGGTGCATGTTTCTCTTACGTGGTATTTAGGTGATAAAGTTATATAGCCCAACCAACATTTATCGTTTCTTTTGTAATTATTACATAATGTTTATAGTTAGGAGGCTGGGTACTGATCAGTGAATTATTACAAGTTATAGAAATTAAAGTGATGGTGCTAACATTACTATCTGCTGACATTTCTGAGATGCAAGTTTTATTTGTGCATATGTACCAGCTAAGTAAAATGTGATATTTCACAGCAGCATAAATACTTCCTGTTTTTAAGAAGAAGAGAAAATACATTTCGTAGAATTTCTTAAAATAGCTAAGTTATCTTTCTGAGTATTTTTTTTCAGTTCCTGCTTGTCTGCATCTCTTTCATAGTGACTAGTAAAGGAGAAAAATAGTTTATCAGCACTCTTCTTAAACCACCAAACAGCATGTTAGCTATTAACTTGTTCAAAGACTTCTTCATTCATTTCTTGGAACAGGAATCTGTAGTTTTTGACATTTTAAAAGCCATACTTTTCAATCCTTTTAAAAAGTTGACTGATCATTTTCTAAACTTCAAGATTTTGGGGTGAATGCTACCCTAATTGTCACTTAGTAGAAGCACTGGCCATTTTGCTAGGAATTATTTACTGTATTTCACTCCTTCTTCTGGGTAGGTGGTACTCAAGTTAGTACTTAACAGTCTTCAGGTGTATCCTAACAACAACCAGAACACTGGATTGAGATAAGATTTATAATCCATTCTAAACTATAATAGGGTTTATTTGGTATTAGTTCAATGTGGAAACCCAGTTATTGTGATATGTAAGCCATAGTTTATGACTTAGCATGTTGTAGTCACCCAGTTACTTGTAGCTTTTTCAACAAGCCATAAGCAGATCATACAGGGGTGGGATTCTCCTATTCGCTAGAACTGATTGTTAACATTCTAAGCAGTTCGGAGAACCGGTTGTTAGAAGAAATTACTAGCCTAATCCTGTAAGGAAGGCAGGAAGAAAACATTCTGGTGTTGCTTACAGAAACTGCCTCTCCATTAACCCTTATTATATTCTTGGCAGGACTAGACTTCCTGTCTCAGGAACGTCTCTGGAGTTTTTTTCCCCTCCTTTGTTTGTGTGGAGTGACCATTCAAAGTTACAATGGCACTGAAAAAAGTGACATGACCATTTTTCATACTTACGACTGTTGCAGCATCCCCACAGTCATGAGAGGCCAGGTGAGGAGATGCATGTCTCGATGTGAGTGATATTGAGTTGGCCACACCCAGACAATAACATGACCATCAAGCCATGTCCACCCAGTCACATGATCACCAAGCCACACCCACCACCTAAGCCACGTCCACAGAACTGGTTGTTAAAAATTTGAATCTCACCCCTGAAATCATGGGATAGGTGAGCTATGCATCTATTAATGACCCAGTGTCCCTATGGTTCATCATGAGTCAAGGGGGACTCGGGTGGTTGGACCTAATAGATGCCTTTATTCATTCATTTACTTTCAACCATGATGAATTCATTTATATATGAATGAGCGAGTGAGTGAGTGAATGAATGAAAATATTCAAACAAGTGAAATATCTTAACATCCTTACCATTAGAGAATGATACTTTCCTGGCAGCTGTTTTTTTATTGCTCTTGTCTGTTTTGAAAATATACAAGGAATGTAAAGCTCTAACCATGTTCCTAAAATCTTCTTTTGCCAGAAAAAATAATCTATTCACACTTCTCAGATAATAATGCAAGTAAGAAAGAAGTCATGCAGAAAGAAGTACTTCTGGAGCTGATTTTGAGTATGCAGGTGAGACTAATACTTAGTAGAAAGATCCGGCCTAAGGAAAGGGTGGTGGGTAAAGAAACTTCCTAACAATACTAGATGGTCAGATCAGATGTATGGTAAATAGCACCAAAAAGATCAATTTTGGGGGGCTGGAGGTTGAGAGATACTGAACAGCCATCTGATGAATGCAGCTTTGAGATCAGTGGTAAGGTGGTTGGGCAAGATGATCTAGAAAAGGAAGACCATTTTTTTTGCAGTTAAGATCCATACCTTAAAAGTAGACCTTTTCAGCAGTGGAACTGGAGAGGGAGGGCTAGTCTAATAATAACAAGGCTTTACTTTGCAATTTCAAATCTGGTGGCTTGGCACATATATGATTTGTTACTAGAATTCAGCAGGGATTCATATTATCAATTTTTGCCAGTGTAAGTCAAAGGAATGCTGAATGCATACTGTCAGGCAGATCCAACTTAAGTTCTTCCATGACATAAAAAAACACTTTCCTTCTTTGAATTATTTAAGATTATTTAAAGTATTAAAAATTAAGTTTCTTTAAGTAAACATGGAAGCAATGGTGCAGAAGCTGGAATGAATTTCCTGAAAACAAATCCCTGTAATATAAATTAAAATGCAATTCCCATTTTAAATTATATGCAAGCTTAACTTCAAACAAAGGAGAAACCTAAATCTGCATGTACAATCTGTTGTATTAATGTGGACTAATTAGCACAAGCAGCTGGCAAATCTTAATTAACCACCATTCTTAGCTGAAAATAAGACTCAGGGGGGTTCCTGGGAAAAAGAAAGCACTCCAGACTGTAACATAAGTATTATAAGATTGCCTCATAAATAAAGACGGCAGTAGTAGAGCCATGAAATTCACCACCCGAAATTGTTCTATCATCAGGGTCTCTAGAAATTGTATAAGATATGAAGCATAATACTCTAAACTTTTGGTGCAGGCATCTAGCCTTTCCCTACTTGTATTAACTATACACAAACATCTTACACAAACACTGTCAATATCTCTTTTCTGCTATGTTTTCACTCCATACCTATGAAAAGATGTGAGACAGTTTTGAGTCAGCTGTACTAGGTAGTATTAAAGTAGTCTTTCCCCCTTTGTTCTGACATTGTGCAAGAGCAGCCAAAACAATAAGATACTGAGGAACCCTGGATGCTCTTGTTGTTTTCTTGCAGATGTTTCATTACCCAAAGTAGGTAACATCATCAATGCTAATAGTCTACAGGAAAATGACCAAGTATCAAGGATCCCTCATTTCAACCCTGAGTTATAAACATTTTCCTTTTACTGGTACAACAGAGACTAGCTGAAATATGTCAGGTGACCAAGGAGACCCTTGGCAAAGAAGTCGCTAGAAGTTTGATAGTGGATGCCAATATGGATAGTATGTCTTGTGCTAGTGTAGTTTTCTGCCGACACAAGGATGGATAGAAACCATTTCAACTCAGCGGTAATAAAACACAATTGACTGAATTTTCCATGTTACCTAGTCAGACAGCTGGAGAGTTTAATTTGTTTGATTTGCGGCAAACACATCCAATGTGATTTTTAAAATCATACTTTATGGCTTAGTATGTTTAGGCAAATGGGGCCTGGGTTAAGCAAATCTTAAATTATCAGTGTCAACACACAAAAGCCTCATGACCGTCCTAGCTACAGATTTTCTGAGTTTTATATTGCAACAACAAAATGACCAGAAGAGGACTGACTTTCAGCAATGAATTATTATTACCTGGAGAATATGTGAAGTTTCATGATAGATATTAAGTCTTAGTGAACATTAACTGAAAAATTCTGAAGCTTTAATTTTCCTCTCAAAAATTCCTTCCCAAAGGCCTGAAAGTATTCACCTTTTTATCAAGGCAGCAGACATACCTAATACCCCTTCCCTCCCGGGGTGGGATTCGACCAGTTCGCACCTATTCGCTAGAACTGGTTGTTAACATTCTAAGCAGTTCAGAGAACCGATTGTTAGAAGAAATTACTGGCCTAATCCTGTAAGGAAGCCAGGAAGGAAACATTCTGGTGTTGCTTGCAGAAACTGCCTCTCCATTAACCCTTATTATGTTCTTGGCAGGACTAGACTTCCCATCTCAGGAATGTCTCTGGAGTTTTTTTCCCTTCCTTTGCTGGTACTTTGCTTGTGTGGAGTGACATTAAAAGTTACAATGGCACTGAAAAAAGTGACTTATGACCATTTTTCACACTTATGACTGTTGGAGCATCCCCACAGTCATGAGAGGCCAGGCGAGGAGATGCGTGCCTCGATGTGAGTGATATTGAGTTGGCCACACCCAGCCAATAACATGACCATCAAGCCATGTCCACCCAGTCACATGACCACCAAGCCATGCCCATCACCTAAGCCACGCCTACAGAACCGGTTGTTAAAAATTTGAATCCCACCCCTGTTCCCTCCCCTATTTTTCCCACAATAATCCTGTAATTGAGAGTGATCC
Organism: Notechis scutatus; assembly: GCF_049901735.1. Taxonomy (NCBI): domain Eukaryota; kingdom Metazoa; phylum Chordata; class Lepidosauria; order Squamata; family Elapidae; genus Notechis; species Notechis scutatus. The sequence continues at coordinate 33,179,751 of NC_142025.1, read as the reverse complement.
AGCCAGCTTTCATGCCTAAGGCAGGACAAGAACTCATACAATCTCCTGCTTTCTAGCCCGGAGCCTTAATAACTAAGCAAAACTGACTCAATGTCAATATCCTGCTGCTAAAAGTTGTACACATCTATCTAAACAAACTTAAAGTGACTTCATCATTTTTGCAGAAGAAATGTCCTCGCATATGCCTGCATTAGTGCAGATGACTACAAGTAAAATATATTTTTAGATTCAGAACCATTGAATGAATATGAAGAATATCCTCTGCTAAGTAGTGGTGGTTTTTCCCCCAATACTGAATAAACTGGAGACAATAGATTAACCCAAAGTCCCATTTCTTGATCTATTCACTCCTGCTTCTTGATAATCTAGAAAAGAAAATCATTGTTGGCCTGTTGACTGCTTTATTCGAATGCAAGGAATTGTTGCTATTTTTGCACCTTTATAACATTAAGAGGCTAGGACTTCAGTTTTCAAAACTGCAGAAGTAAATTGGGTGGTAACCAAATAAAAATATTTTGATTTTGATTTAAATTTCTACCACTACAGATCTCTGATAGCACAGTTTTAGGAAGAAAATAGTTGGACAAATCATTTTTTAATTCTCAGTGCCATCCTAAATATTAATAGTCTAATTGCATTCTTGGTGGAGCTGAGTAAGAATTTGATTGTTAACCTTTTTGTACTTTTAAGTATGATAAATTAGATAGCAACAAAAACTGAATCTTGTGGCTTTTCTTCCTTACAGTATTCAGTATCTTTAAAATGTTGAATATTATATTGAATTTGCAAGCTTTGAATCTGAGTCTTCAAAATTTTGCCTTTCTCGGCTGATTTAAAAGCTGTTACTAGTTACAACTTATCATGTTAAGAGGTAGATAGTACTTTATTCCAGAGTGTCTAAGAAGAATCACAGCAGTAATAGTACTCTAAATTCTCTGGGGATTTATTAAATAGCTGCAAAGTGTCACAAAAATAAACCTGCAAGCTTATGGAAATTTGCCGAAGCAACCCTAACAATCTCTCTCTTCCTACCTGTCTGTGGAATAACTATTTTCAATCTTAATTGCCACAGAATACTAACTGGTTATTAGGAGGGCAGGCAAATGCAAGGAAGTGGTGTGGACTCTAACAAGAGTTTATTTGTTGACTAAATATTGTCAAACCATCTGTTGTGTTTAAAATACATAAGCCATTGTACCACAAAGAAAGCATAGAATAAATACGTTAAAAAGAAATCATATTTAAAAATAAAACATAATAATATGATGTTATCAAAAGTAAATATTCAGCAGTCAATTAAACAAAAACAGAGTATAGAATTCACATTTATACATCTATCAAATCCCACATTGGGTAAGGCAAGGATTTTTCACACATTGTCAGACTGTGTATCTAAAAACAATAACTAAATTGGAAGCAATCATGAGAGGCCATCCAGATTAACTACAGTCACACAACAACAATCCATTATTTGGACCTATGAATTTGAAAGTCTGTATGAAATGCAGTTGACAAATTGAATCTGGGTATAATAGTAGCACATACATCTTCACTGCCCTATTCCATTTTTACCATGTCTTTTGCTTCTGGTATGAAAGAAAGGTAAAAAAGCAATGGAGAAAGAAAGTTGCCTGCTTCTAGAAATTTAACCTGTTGTTGTTGTTGTTTAAAATTAGCTATTACTATGTTTTCTAGTGCTACAGTGACTCTTTCCATGAATTTCCTAGTCTCATCAAATGCCAACAAAAAAGACAGAAGGCAAGCAACACTCTAGGATGTATTGCCACCTGAGATAGAAGAAAAGATATTCTCTCTTCATTTCATGTATAGGAAACAACTAAGATCATAGTTTAATTTTACTTCAATTCTGATGACAGCATAATATCTGCTGCTACTTCCCAAGGTTTACGATCTAGGTCTACAACAGATTGAAGATTAATCAGGAGTCCAAGATAGGAAAGTTATGAAAGCAGAATTACATTCATGCACAAGCTCTGTCCCTTTTGTACCTGCATCATGACATTGCACACACTATTGAAAAGAACAGAGCTTCTTCGTGAAGCACAAAGCTGTTTTTTCACCATTTTAATAAAAGCATGGATCCTGCATATCCTACCCTGAACAAACTGATTCATTCTAACTAATGATCAGGCCTCCGTCAACAGAACACTCCACTGATAGAACAGAAGCTTGCAGGATCCTACATTTGATTCTAAGTAATTTTAATTCTGTTCCTGTGGTAAGTCAGATGTTACCATGGAAGACATTGTTGTAAAAAGAACCATGAAATTTCTTGGCCTTATAGCAACGTGAAGCGGAAATGACAAATATTCCTCTCAGATTTGGTACTGCATGACTTGGGACACTGCAACTGTTGTTCATACATGCTGGTTGCAACCCCATGGTTATTTACTTTTGTTCAGTAACCATTCTGGGGATTCTGAGACAGTCATAAGTGTGACGTCGGGATGTAAGTCACTTTTTTAAATGCCATTGTAACATCAAAATGATTGCTAAACTAATGGTTATAAACAAGGGTGGAATTCAACCGGAATTACTATTGCTTCAGTATTTGCATTTTGTGCGCACATGCAGAATTAAATTTCTTTTCAGGAATTATTTCCTGCTGTGCAGAATTAAACTTCTTGCAGTTTCTTTCCTGATTTATCCAGAAAATGGTAGTGCTGAGGAAATCAGAATTCTTTTTGACTTCTTATCCCTAATTGTATCTTTTAGGAAACTCAATATAAAATGTTTAAAATCAGTTAAGGGAACCAAAAAGTGATGCCTGGCCACCAGCTGCTGATATCAGATCAAGAACAAAACTAAGTAATATATTTGTTCATCTTAGTAATTTTCCTGGTAATAATTATTCCAACTATTTTTATAGGGCGGGGGGTGGAGAAACTTTCCTATGCTTGGAAATACCAAAAAGCTGTTTTTCTCTTTCAGGCTTTTTATTAAGATGTGTGCACCCAGATCAGCAAAAGAGAGAAAGAAAAACATTGAGGAAAAAATATATTCAATTGATTGTATGTGATTTATTTCCCTCCCCTCCCTCATGGATTTATGTAATAAAAAAGCTAATCACTGTGGCAGAGAGAATCTCTGCGTAGACAGTCTGGTTAATACAGCTAATATATACCTCAAGACCTTTGTATTCATTGAACTGACAGAAGAATTTATTGTTCTTGGAGGATCACTAGAAATGCTTCCTTGCTGGATGTTTACTTCAAAATTGCTGTACGTTCTTCATTCCTTGTGGGAGAACTATATGAAAAACTCCATTAAATCACTCTTCTCCTATTTCTTTTTCTTTTTTCTTCTTTCCTTGCAATCCCTACCAACAACTCAGGTATATACCAATCCTAACAGGTTACAGAATAAATAAAGAGAATCAGGAAAAGTCCACCAATAAAACCTGAAAACTATTTAAAAATGATACAATACAGCAAAAATGTGTACAAATTCTCAATCATCCAGGTCATGGTTGTCTCAAAGGTGCCATCCAGTCAGATCTCAAGAAGCTTCTTGGATGAGAAGTGAAATGTCTTCAAAGAAAAACAAGAAAGTCCAGTTACCTCCTGAAAAAGCAGAAAGCACTACTATTTTCTGGATTTGGGGATATAATCCACCATTTTTTTTTATTTTGCAACAAGTATTAGTCACAAGACTCATTTACAGTAGCAATGGGTTCAGTATTGTAAGATTTGAAAGACCCAGTAGGGGACAGGCCATCCTGGATAAAATTTATGTAATTTCTAAGAGTGTCAGACTGTGCTCCTTCTAAATCCCAAGAAAGAAATACTCAGACTCCATGGTGTAGAGCAGAATTTATCTTTTACTGGAAAATGAATGGTAGCAACAGAATCAATTCCGAAACTAAAATATTGGCGGGTAAAATGCATATACAAAGGGATAGAATTGCTCCCCCCCCTCCAGAGATCAAATGATTCTTCCAATTAAAACTTCTGAATAGGATCATGTGGTCATCTCTAGGTGATGATGAGGCTACTGTCAGTGACCTTGACATATTTTGATAAAAGTTCATGCAGTTGCGCACAAAAAAGGACAGAGGTTAGTGAGAAATGGAAAGTTACAACAAAGAATCCCCCCTCCCTTTCTTTACCCAGCAAAGGAATGCAAAACACCTCCTGCCTTCTTCCCTTCGAAGATTCCCCCTCCCACCGTTTCATGACAGCCAGAAGAGAAATAAAAAGCATAGCAACAAATGAGCCATAATTAGGAGCGGAGATATCTTGATAGGTAGGGATGGATATCTCTTGAGGCTGACAAAGAGTAATCCTGATTTAATGTACATAATTAATTAATTTAAAAAATAGTCATAAGGCTGTGTTTGTTTCACTGTTCCATAAACACTCCCCAAGCAAGGAACAAAAGGAACCATTTCCCTTTCACCCTAAATCGAAGAGATTGAACATTTTTTCCATTGGTGCTCCTGAGCATAGCTCGGCTCTGGCAGTAGCAATAGATGCTGTCAGCTTTTATCCTGATTCTTTTTGCTACCTTTTGTATTTTGTAACTGTTGGCTTGCTTGCTTTTTTCTGTGGTATAGAAAGCAACAGGATTCAACTGCATAAAGCGTAGGCTAGAAAAGAGTCGTGCCAGTATCACTGAGGACAAGGGGAAAATTGGAGTTGCCGGACCATTCCAATGTCACTATAAATCACTACAAAAGTCAAGCTGTAGAGTACAGGTAGCTAATTCAGGAAGGACTCTTTCCAGTCATTCAGTGTTTCTAGATCAATGTCATCTCTTGGATTCAGTCTGGAAATGAAAAGGTCATCAATGCAGAAGTTTTAGGATTTATGCTGCACTTCCTAACCATTGTTTTTGGCAGTCACATTGTGGACCTATTGCTGCTGAATCATTCTTGAGGACAGGACAGGAGAAAGACTGAAAGCAGTTGCATTTATTGTTATGCCTGTACATTTCAACTCATCTTCCTTATTGTCAGTGCCATTAAAGTGCTTTTTTAAACCCCTTCTTTTTATTTGCAATAAAAATGCCCTTTCTGTTGTTTTTTAAGTTATTAAAATATTCAAGCAGTGGCACTTTCTTTAGGAAGAAAAGCATTTTAGCCTAACTTTAGAAATCTGCTTTTATAAGTTATACTTCTTTTCTGGACAATGCTTTCTTAGCAATGTGTTCCTTTTAAGAATTAATTTTAAACTTACATGACTATTCTATTTAGCTTACAGGTAAAGCGGGGCAAGTTATTAAAGTTTTAACATAATTCTTTTAAAAGAACTGTTTTAAAATAAAAACTGTGTAGATCCAGCCTGCTTAAATGCATATACTTGCACAGTGGTTTGCTTAGCATATTGCCACTCACCTTCTACACAACAGAAATATGCTAATTTACTAGGAAATATAGAAATAATTCAATAAATATTGAAATGAATTTTTGAAAATGTTTTATAAAATTTGATAATGTAGATTGATACAAACTAATAGACCAAGAGGTAGCCATGTTAGTTTGCAATAACACCAATATCAAAAGATATATTTAATGGATTTGTTGGACTCCCATTGACTACATAGCCAACATTATCTGAAATATAAAGTACTATCCTTAGTTGGACATTGTACCATTGCGCAGATATGGTTTCCGGAAGTAGAAGATAATACTTTAGACAGAAGTATTAGTAAAACCTGATTATTAATTGAATGAGACGGTAGGCAAGATTGGGGAGGAAAACAATTTCCAGAAAGTGGGAAAAATCTGTACTGAGAGGTTGCCAAGAAACTTACTTGAATATATCCTTATAGCCACTAGAAGTAAAGGAGAAATTTCTTGGTTTTTACTTTATCCTTTATATACAATTGGATAGGTAGCATTTCCTTGCAATAAGTTGGCCAATTTTTAAATAGAGGCCACGTGCCCATCACATAATTACATGAAAAGGTCCATCTCATGTCCTGATTATGAATACATTATTTTCCTTTAATTACAAAGAGGCCACAAAAAACATGTTGCTGTAAGTAGGTGGCTGCCTCCTGAAAGATTAATAATGTACTGGAGACACACCACAGCACATTTTTGTATAAAAACTCATACATGTAATCTGAAACATGGATCTTTATGAATTTATCTCTCAATGTACCAGTAAGGCTTCCATACTCTAATCGTATGTTCTAGAAGATATCCTAATTCTGCTCGGATGAAAAATACTGAAACACTAAAAATTTTACATGATTCATATGTCAGTCTTTCATTTGTAGGTGAATAGTTCACCCAATAAATTTTAAGCATTCAGCAGTTATTCTTTTTTTTTTTTTTTGTACTTATATATTTTATGTATTTTCTATTTAGGTTTGCATGTACATGTTTATGTATATGTATGTATACAGATTATACTTCAACAAAGAGCTGTGGCAGGACAAATATAATATATAAATATTAAGTGAATTAATAACTTCTGATTTAAAATAACTGCCTGGAAAATAGGATACATCATTTATAAAAAGTAATTGGTTATGTTTCAATGTATGCCAGCAGTAAGCCAGAAAAATTTGCTAATACAGAGCCCACAAATCTGTTATGCTTTTAATTATGCACCAGGGGGCAGTATGCTACCACATATGCCACAACCCGTGCATTTTTTTAAAAAAAAAAAAATCGTTTTTTAGGGATGCAGTAAAGATGAAAATACATACTGCTACCATAGGCTAATATTTCCCAAGGGATCATAGTACAAATGGGACATTTCCTATGGGCCCAGAGCACAAATTCAAATATATGTGTAAAATAAATATATATCTTTTAAAAACACATACACATATATATATACATACATTACATACATACATACATACATACATACATACATACATACATACATACATATATATATATATATATATATATATATATATATATATATATATATATATATATATATATGGTATTCAGCTTTGTTCGGATATTTTCCCACGTCATTATAGTTGTGCTTTTAAAGTTGTAGCAACGTTTCGGCAGAATCTCATCTGCCATCATCAGGCTTCTGTATTGTGTTCATCAGTTCGTCTATATATATCAGTTTTTATTTTGCTTTGAACAATGTTTTTTTAAAAAAACCTGCTACCACATTAGTTAATTTGGGCTGAACTAACACTATATAAGGGCTTCCTTATATACTGTTATAAAAGCATTATCATATCCTTGAGCAATACTCAGTCCACAATACTTTCTAAAACCAAAATTGGCAGACATTTTATTTGGAGGTTTTGCTTTCCATTTTGCACAAATCCTGCATCCTTTCCCTCCTACTCATTGTATTTTTAGATTTCTGTTTCAAATCAAATGTACTGATTTAGCATTGCCTTTGGAAAAGCCGTCTTCTGCTACTGCAGGATGAAAAAACAAGCCAGTTTTTCATCTCATTCCCAAATGCTTGCAGATTTAAGGCATCCTTTGTTTGATCTTGACAGTGAGATTAGAGTCGTATGGCAAATTGATTTGGGAGCGGGGTGGGGAATAGCATACTAAAAAGAGAAAAGTGAAGGCCATGAAATACTTAAGAATAGGACAAAAACAGGAACAAATTTGGGGCAAGAAGAATGATACAAAGCCCATATTAGTATTGTACTCTAATATTTCTTAGGAATATTTGTTAACGTGTGTTGCATATGGTCCAAAACATTTTGGAGTACAACATCAATAGGATGGAACTAAGAAAAGAAACTAGCCAAGCTAGCATTTAAATTTAAATTTACATTAGTAATTACATACTATTTATTCTCTCTGTACCTGATTTTTTTTTTTAAAAAAAAAAGTGATTTGAATAGTATAGAGCAGGATTCACAATATACACAAAACTGATCAATCTCTGTATTTTATTCTGCTTAGATCAGCCCTCAAAATGTGAACTCAACTATAGTAATTCTCATGACTACCTTTTTATAGTATGTCTATAAAGTTACCTCACAAACCAAACATATACAAAACAGAAATGTTCTATAAAAATGTATTTCTTGTTGTGCCTTAGTGAACAATTGTTGTTATTGTTGTATTTGTATTCCTCCTTTTATTTTTACAAATAACTCAAGGCAATGAATATATCTAACATACTTTCCTACTCCAGTTTTTTCCACAACAACGAACTGTGAGATTGGCTTGTGTTGAGGCAGAATGTCTGACCTAAAGTCACCCAGTTAGCCTTCATGGGAAAAAGAGGCACTTGAACAGTCTCCTGCTTTCTAGACTTATGCCTTAACCATTATACCAATACCGCAGAAAAAAATATTGACCTTAGAAATGGCATCTAAGAGCTGATAAGCCATGTGTTATTTGATATTATATAAAAAATTAGAAAGGGCCTCATCATATCACAATATGTATTAACTTATCGTTTTCACCAAAGCAGCCATTGTAGACTACTATATTTAATTCCTGGCATACCTCTTAAAGATGATGTGGAAATCTTCTGCCAGAGCAACACATGTTCATTGTCCATCAAAATTAAAAGGACTGTCCTAAATGGATAAGCTGTCATAAATTATACTTCCCAGTATATTATGCATCCTTTGTATAATTATGTACCAACAATCCACAACTTAAATGAGCCTGATTGATCATAATCTTTACTGGTCATTTAAAAGTTTTCCATGTGACCATACCTGATTTTATGACCTTTTGTGGTGATCATTAAGTGGGTCCATTTTCTGCAATGGACATTTTTGCCAGAAACTGGAAATAAATGCTGGTTTTCAGCAAAAAATGTCAGTCATGAACACATGACCATAGGTATTGCAAAAGTCATAAATGCAGGCCAGTTGCCCAAACCCAGATAAGATCAAAGTGTCCAGCCATCAGAACCTCAAAGTCAGGTTGTAAGTAGCTGTGGAGAGGTCCATCAGAAATTTGAATGGTCACAAAGAGACCAGTTATAAGTCATGGTTTACCTGTATAATGAGAATATTATTATAAAGTTGTTTCATTATTAATCAATTTTCTGGCCGCTTCTTTTTTACAGAATGCTAGGCACAATAGATAAAGAACTTGAAAGAAAATGTGGAATATGTTGCCAGTGGTGAGAATATTATATGCACAGAAATGAAAAGACATACTAATTCCCACTATGAAGAATGGATAATAAAGACCATGGAATTGGCAGAGATGGCTAAATTGAAGAGGAGAATCTTATCTAATTTTGTTTTCATTTGGAAACCAACATTCTGAACTTTGTATTTGAAACTGAAAAAAGAAAAAAGAAAAATTTTTAGTTTTAGGTTTTGACTATAACTTCGCTGTTATATAAATAATTTGAAACAACAAATAGATGTACTCCATGTTCTCTCTTGTAGCCCTTTAAGATTCTTACTATCAGTCCTTCATCTATTTTCTAGGCAGACAACTACCTTAAAGCACTGAATTGTAATCATCAATCGTTTTTATTTCCTAATAATCCCATGATTCAAAAAAAAAAAACCTCCTAAAATCTAAAATTTTACATTAGCTACAGTTCCATTGCAAATGTTCCCTGTCTGAGCATAGCTCTTGAAAAGAGAACTGACAACCTTTATAAACATAAAATGATTACTGTCATTTGTTTTCATCTGAGTTCAGAATCAGGTTTGGCACAAAAAAACTTCAATTCCTAACCTGGGTAAGGTGGAGTGCAACTTTATTGATTTATCTGAATGGCAGCTTTTGGTATTTTTTGTCTTAATAATCTGCTCAACCTTGTAAATTGAAAATTGGAGATCAATGAAACAGAGATTCCACTCCTAATTGTAAATTTATTTCCAAAAGAAATAAACCTATGGGCAATGTTTTAAGACGTCCTACAATATTTCATTCTATCATCCATGTTTTTAAAACAGGGGTCCCCATCCCCTGATCCACAGATCAGTCCGGTCCATGGCCTGTTAAGGAGGAGGCCATGTAAGCAGCGGACAGGCAAGTAAAGATTCATCTGTGCATGTGGATGTGCACAAAACCCTCTTCCCAGTGGTCCATGAAAGACAATTTTTTTTCTGAAAAATTCTGGTGCCAGAAAAGTTGGGGACCCCTGTTTTAAAATATCTGCAGGACTACATCAGGAAGAGAGCTCCAAGGATAAAGTACCATTGCCTACCATCTGGAGGAACCACATGTGTGCCCAAGATTGTCTAGAGATATCACTGGAAGGAGGAAAAGACAATAAGAAAATATTTTCCAAGGTTCAGAAACTGAATGCATGCAGCCTTTTTTATATAGGGTTGTATTCCTGAAGAACTAAGTGTGTGGTGGGGAAATCTTTATTACAGCTTTCTCACTTAAGACTCATCTTTGATTTGAATGCCACCTATCACCATTGCAGAGAGGAAAGGAATGCAGCCACACTGACTCATGTTCTGGTAATGTTCTTTCCATTCTTTCCATTTAGGTTATTGTAAAGTACTTTACCTGAGCCTGACCTTGAAAATTATCCAGAAAGTAGAACTGGTACAGAAGGCAGCTTGAGCCACTCTCAAGAGTCATATGGTGCTGATCCTGAAAAAAAAATAGCATCAGCTGGCTACTCAGAGTGTGTGTATAATTTGGTAATGACCAATAACAATGTTTTTGCAAATTAATTTCATTTGGGAATAGCCAAACTTCAACTGGAGATTCAAGTGACCTACCTCTGCTCCAGATTTCTTGAGACAGAGAAACTTATATAAACTAACATGTACAATTCCTCTTTCACCCTATTTTTTGACAATGCTATTTCTTCAACCATGATGAGTTGTGGGCTGTCCTTTTCTGACTGTGGCTTCAAAACTCTCAAAATGGGCAGTTATTCAAGTAAGAACAAAAGATTAAACTTTTTTTAAAAAATCACAATAAATAATTTAGAGGTTAAAGGCATATTTATATTAAAAGTTGACTATAGTACGTGCTTGAGTCTGAATCAAAATGTCTATAAAAATTCAGGTTTGACTAAAAAGGGGATTTTTAAAAAATCTGTGAAAATGCCTGGGCTGAGATTTCACAGAATATTGTCTATAAATGTATGTTTTTTTAGTATTAAGAGCCCATATGATAGACCTATGTTTTTATCCAGTGGTCCACCTAGAATGTCAAACTTTGATGCAACAGTATTACCTTATAGATAAACTTAACTGTGTATATAATACAATGTATTATTAGAGGCAAAAAGTGTGAAGAAACAACCAAAATCTTTTTTTTCACTTTTGCTCCCCCTCAGTCTTCAAGGATCAAAACATGAATTATCAAATCTGTATCTTCTTTGCCACTACACATATCAATTTTATCTATGACATCTATGTCCAACCCAGTATCTTATGTCTTCTAAAGTTGCACCATCATTGCTTTAATTGAATTCATCCATCATACTTGTGATTATCCTCTTCTTCTCTTTTCTTCCCACAATCCCAGCACTAAAGACTTTTCAGAGAGTTAGGCCTTCACAAAATATGTCAGAATTATGATAATTTGACCCTCATCATTTATACCCTGAGTGGGAACTCTGGATTTATTTGTTCAATGATCCATTTTTATTTTTATTTATTTTTGTTTCCTTGGCTGTCCCTGTTACCTTCAGTAGCTTTTCTACCATCCAAGTTAGGAGCCTCAGTACAATAATTATTCTGCCTTAATGTTCTAGAATTATAATCTAGAATTAGCTATTGCATTGTATTCTTTGTTTTCAACCAATAGGCATTTTAGGTTGAAAGATATTAATAATAGTGGTGTATTTTACCACACCCTCATAAGAGTCACACATACTATTGACTGGAATCATCCATTTCTTCCTATAGTAGCAATCAACCAAAGCACTTATTACACAAACCTTTGGAACAAGGTGCTCTTATCAAGGTTTATAGGTTATCACTCACAGTGTAGGACTATTTTTTTAATTGTTACTTGTTCAGTTCTTGTTGAAAAGTTTACTCATTTACAATATCAGAAATAAAATCAGCTGCCCAACACACCCATGAGGTACCATAAGAACACCATACATATATAGAGCCATTCTGAGGGCGCTTGTGGAAGTGTGGACCAACAAACATATTTAGAGTTTTGAAACTATTTTGTGGATACTCAAAAATGGCTATTATGAGGAGGGATTTATCTATTCACAAAAGAGCTCACACTGGAAGTCATTAAACCTCCATTTACCTGAAAGCAGACTAGTAAAATTGATATTACAGATAATCTTCAACTACAACAATTCACTTAGTAAAGATTTGAAGTTACATACAACACTGAAAAAAGTGACTTACAACTTAGTCCTTACATGTGGGACTGTGACAGCATCCCCATGGTCAGCTGATCAAAAGTCAGGCACTTAGCAATTGCCATTTATTTGTGATGGTTGCAGCATCCTGGATCATGTGACTGCCATTTGTGACCTTCTAAACCAGTTTCTGACAAGCTAAGTAAATGGGGGGAGGTAGAGTCCCTTAATAATGTGATTCACTTAACAACTGTGGCAAGAAAAGTGATGAAGCTGGGCATAACTCACATAAAGATTGCCTTGCTTAGTGATAAAAGTTCTGATCCTAATTTTGCTGTAAATTGAAAACTACCCATATACTTCCTCCATTTATCTTAACTTGCTTTTTCAGGAAAGAGAAATACACTTGTGAATAAAATTCCTTTTTATTTTCTTAGATGCCTCTGCACCTTATTGGCACTCATGGAAACTGTGGTAGCTGTGGTAGCAGAGCTTCCAGGCTCTGTTTGAGAGTTCTGCACTGCCAAAAAAACCAGGCAGGCACCAGGCCTGTAGAGGTGGTGCATGATCAGTCTCCCTACCTCCTTTTTTTCCTAGTTAAAGCAGGGGTGTCAAACTCGATTTCATTGAGGGCCACATCAGGGTTGTGTTTGACCTCAGAGGGCTGGAGTGGGTATGGCCAGGGTGGGCATAGCCAGCATGACATCACTCATGTAGGAGGGTTGCCTGTGGTGGCCCAAGCGCTTTGACAGCAAAAACGGGCTCCCAAGCTCTGTTTTCGGCTGGACAGCCTCCTGCAACTCTCTGTCAGTAAAAACGGAGCTTGGGGGCATGCATGATCTTCATGAGCTTTGTTTTTGCTTGCAGAGGCACTGTGGGCCAGTCCTTCACTGTTTCCAGGGCAAATCCAGCCCACGAGCCTTGAGTTTGACAGCCCTGAGCTAAAGGAATCAGAAGCATGATGGGTATCAATTGAAGTGCTATGGTCACAACAAATCCCACATGCCCATTGCCAACTTGTCATTAAGCACCTCCAGTGTTAAAGATTCAGCTATGCAACTGCATGGGTGATCAACCTTTGTTTGTGTATCGTGAAATTTGAAATGTCCACTATAACAACATTATTCTACTAAGTAATGTTCAGTAGAGTCAAATCTTATTTTAAAATTTCTGTCACAGCTACTGTGATCTGCTACCTAGCCTTGCCATTGCTGGACAAAGTTAGACAATAACTTACACACACACACACACACACACACACACACACACACACACAAAGACAAATATTCAAGAAGTCAATTCTGATGGATGACAAATCATGATGCTTTGGAAATGCCACCACACTTGAAATTCTAGACCTAGAAAACCTTGAATTACGCCATCTTCAGTCTGATCTAAGTGTGGTATATGAAATCATACATTGCAATGACTTACCTGTCAATGAATACTTCATGTTCAACCATAACAACACAAGACACAATAGATACAAACTCAAGGTTAACCGCACCAAACTTGATTGCAGGAAATACGACTTCAGCAACAGAGTGGTCAATGTCTGGAATACTCTACCTGACTCTTTGGTTTCTTCCCCAAACCCCAAAAACTTTAACCTTAGAATGTCTACTATTGACCTCACCCCCTTCCTTTTTTTTTTTTTTTTAAACAAGTTTTATTAATTTTTAAAACACACAAATTATCATTATTCATTACATGTTTAAACCTTTTTCCATTGTAAATTTAACAAGTCAGATAAATTATGATTCTGTTTTAAACCATTTCCATATAACATACCAAACCTCTTATTCAATTTCTCTTTACTTCTCTTTACTCTTATTCAATATCATTATTATTATTTCATCTGTTTCTTTCTGACTTAGTTACCATTATTCTCATTCTATATTTCTACAAGTTTTAACTAATTCTCCCCCAAAAAAAGACATATACACACAACACACAAAACATAAAAAAATCTTTTTGGAAAGTAACTTGGACCCAGGTGTCTCTCTCTTCATGGACTTCAATTATATTCATGCTCATCTTACATATCATTACTTATTTTATTTACCATTCTAAACCTTCTATATTAACTTCTCCACATATTTCACACTTCTTAATTCTACCTTAATTAATCATCTTAGTTTGAATCATTATATTTGTATCTTTTGTCCATTTTTTATCATCCCTTTGTCTCATTCCTTATGAAAAAAAAGAAAATCAGTTTCTCCTGAAATCATTAATCAGAGTATGATGCCTTTCTATCTCCCCTAAGTTAATCAAATTAATCTTTTAAAATAATATCTAATACCCAATCAGATTTTGCTTGGTACATTCTATCTAACTAATACATCCAACACAATTAAGTGCATAATTAGACAATAAATCCAAATATTAAAAAAAAATACTATAATAAAAATTTTATAATAACATCAATACCATAATTTTATTAAACTCTTTAATTAAAACAATATTCTAAACCTCTCCTATTATTAAGTTTTAAAGCCAATCATTTTTAAACATTTTAACATTTTAATCTCTTATCAACTCTTAAACCATTGCAATACTACCATCTCATCTTATGTACCTTGCAAAATCTTTTTTTAAAAAAAAAAAATTATACTTTATCCATTATCCATAAAAATTCCTTTTTTTCATTTAATTTCAAAACATTATAGCTTTTCTCCACCTTTTCCCTTTCTTTCTTCTCCCAACAAACCTTTCTACCCCCCCTTCTTCTAGCCTCTGCCTTACCGGCTTCCCTTCTCTGTCGTATTCCTTTTCCCTTTGTTTACTATCATCATATTGGTTTTGCACTTTATTTTTCCCTTTCTTAAATGTTTTTTTAGATCTTAAGTCCTTAAGTCCTTTAGTTTTCTTCTTTTCTCTTCTTTTCTTTTCTTCTCTCTTCCTTCTTTCTGGATCAAATTCTGAGATTCATTAAAGATGGCTCCTTCCTTTCTTTCTTGTTCCTCTGCTGTCTTCATCTGTTGTAATGTTTGTTGATAATTAGTAAGCGCCATTTCTAAAAAAAAGGAAAGCTTCTTCCACACCATCTTTACCATTTTTTTTGCTTGTTCATATTCTTTTCTTAGTTCCTCAACAGAAAGAGCCATTATAAATCTTTTCTTTTCTTTTCTCCTTCTTTCTTCTTACAACAACCAGAATATTCAAAAGAAAATAAAAAAGATAAAACAGTCCCAAAGTTATCAATCAGTCCAAACCAAGGCAGAGTTCTCACTTTCTCCTTCTGGGGTAATATCAATCAAAGAGAAAGAAAGTCCAAATCTGTTTAAAATCTTATTACAATATATTCTAGTCTTCAAATCCTTAAGGCATCTGCTCCAACAAAGTCTTAGCATACAAATATTTTCTTTTTAATCCCTCTCTCTTCCCACTCATCGCTTAAAACCAATTTCCACCTAAAAATAGGTTTCTTAATATCCAGTTATTTATTCCGTAGGGAAAAGAGGGAAAGCTATCCTTTCAGCACCTTCAAACAGCCGCTTTTTTCCTCTTCTTCTGGCAGGTATTATTCAGAAAGTCATACTTTTCAGGAATTTTATTAAATATGTCTTAGAGTCCTAGGAGCCAAGAAAAACTTTCTCCTCTCAATCACTTTCTCCACTTCCTCTGCGCATTGACTTACCCGGCTGCCAGCTTCTTTGTGGCGGCCATTACGGACCGCCGCTACACTGTCCTGGGAAAGGGGGTTCTGCCGGCCAGGGAGGGGGCCTGCAACACCCCCAGTCCCTTCTCCGGATCCCCTACCTTCAGCTGCCCTGCAGGGCCGCCAGCTCCGTACCCGTGTGGGTCGGAGCCCCAAAACGGCTAGCGCGGCAGGGATCGCAAGAAGCTTCGCAAATCCTCGCCGCTCACGAAGCCGACAAACCGGAAGTCCCGACCTCACCTCCCTTCCTAAGAGGCCTGTAGGGGTGTGCATAAGCGCACCAACATGCCTACCGTCTCTGTCCTATTGTTTCTTTTATTTTTCTTATATGCACCATTTCATGTATTCATAGCTATGTATATACTTATACCTATTATCTTGTAAGCGATTGACAAATCAAAATAAATAAATAAATAAAAAATAAAATAAAATAAATCCCATTTTCTGGAGTACTAGATGTTAATCAGATTTGTCTCATCCTAGAGAGAAACTCAGCTGTACACTTGGATTTACTATACACTTTTCTTAAAGTTTTGTCCAGTGATATCAACTCTTTGGCATCATACTGTCCATATTGATTATGTGACTTTTCTTGAGAAAATACAGTTTTTAGTTTAGACTAAGATAAGTAAACTGCATCATATTCAGGCCTTGAGCTTGATCTCTAAAATGCAAAAGTCTGCCTTTAGTATCAAATCATATCTAATGGCCTTGTAGTTGCTACCACAATATTACTGATACAAATATTTGTTCCAAAGTCTGTTTTAATGGCTAAAGATACAAGCAGTATAAATGACTATTCCAAAGTTCAGTTACTAGTGCAGATTTAGTACATTTCCAAGTATCTAAGAAGTCAACAGTGTAACGTGGTAATGCTAGTTCCAGAATTTTGAATGATTTGTCTCCTTTGAAATAGAAATCACTCTCCTCAACCTAGCATCTTCTGGATATTTTGGACTTCATAATCCATATTAGGTTTATGTCAGGGTTCTAAATATAGAAGTAGTGTACTAATATATACAGTAAGAATGTACAAGTTCCTTACAAAGTATGACTAAAATTCATTGATAATGTTTATAGTTCCAGTTTATTGTAATCTCATGAATGAATCAAGAAATAGTTGGCACTTTCTCAATTCCCACTGTTCAATTTGATTCGCTATCACAGCTAAAATGAAAATTAGTTTATTGTAAATCAGCTAGAAACAGCACTTTAGAAACATTTAAACTATCATGGACTTCTGCATATATGACTCTTCCATTCTATTACAGATTTGTAGACTGAGAAAAATCACATCTCCATACTTTCATGGTTTCCAGTTTTATTTAATCCCTGTTAATTTTAATGTTTTTAATGTTTTTGTATTCTTGCTTTTATTGTGGTGTAAGCTGCCCAGAGTTGCAACATGATAAATAGATATGATAGATAGCTAGAGATAGTCCCTTAGTTTATTAAACCTTTTGAGAATTCTAGCCCTTGTCCTAATTTTGAATATGCAAAGCTAAACAAGTTATTTAGTAGATTGCATGTATGATGGGTTAACTAAACTATATTTTAGAAAACTGGGCACCACCCAAAATATGTTTAAAACTTTATTTTAGGAAGTTCAACACATAGGTTTTCCTAATAATACACATGATATAAAAATATCATCTTTCTCAACAAAAGGAGCAAGGCAAGAAAAGATATTCCATGGTATTCCACTCACCACAATAATTTGTTTGCTTGCTTTAAACTTTTCTTGCATTTCCACCCCTAAAGTAGCTCAGAATAGTGTAATTCTGATAAAAGATTGCCAAGTACAGAAAGCCTGCATAGTATGGCTTCTGGAATGTTCTCCAATTTTTTCCTCAGCAGTGGCTATTGAAAATATTTACTGCATTTTTTTCCTTGTCTTTTTTCTCCCTATTTTGCATATGTGTATTCATGCACAGAACATCTGACATACATGTTGCATTTGGTCATATGACTGGGGAGGAGGAGGCAGAGGGGCTTAGAATAGAGCAATTGCCAGCAGCCCAGCTATCCCTCCCAATATTTTTTTTCTAGCATGATTTTCTCCACAGACTTTGATCTGATCCAGGCCATTTTCAACTTCAGACTTCTTTTGTCATCATCTCTCCCACTCCTCACAACCTTCTACCAACTTTTTATAATAGCCCTTTTCCAATAGCCCTTAATATAGCTTATTTCCAACATTTTGGAAAAGAACAATGGAAACAGAACAATTAAAAAAGGTTCATTTTAAAAAGCAATTAAAAAGACTGCCTGTTCCAGTCGTTAAACTGAAAAATATATGGAGCAGCACACCAATTTTTGGTGTCCACTAAATAAGACAGTGTTATTGGCTATTTATACTGCCTTGGAAGATTGTTCTACAATTAGGAAAGTCAGATGGAAAAAAATGTTAAATATCTTGGGGTTGTATTGGCAAATTTTATGCCTGTTTGAAATTATATTGAAAAAGACATACTAAGATGGGATAAATAGTAATTATCCTTACTGGATAGAATTTCTGTAATAAAAAATTCTACCAAAGATTTTTTTTCCAGACATTACCGATATTGACAACTGATGTTCCATTTAAACAATAGCAAAATAATATTTTTAGTTTATTGGCAAGGAAACTGTATTTTGATGCTTATTGTTTGGTATGGATCTTTTAAAAATCAGTACTTGAACTTGCAGGGCATGAATTAAGATTTGGATGGCAAGCCTACTTATACTATGACAAGGGTAAAATAAATAGTGATTTTTTAAGAATCATTTTGATAGATGTGCCATCCTAAGTGTTTGGTTATGGTGTCACCCAAAAGGCTTACTTCAGAAAAGAAATGGTCAGGCCAGACTGGTGGGTTTATGGTCAAATAATATCTTTTAATCAAAATGAACTAATCTTGTCAAATGAAGAATTGGAATAAGAAGGACATAGCGGTCACTGGCTCATATACTTCCAGTTGAAGGAAAGGTTTAATTTATATAAAAAAAAATATGGGCTGAATCTGGAAAAAAATAGATTTGAAATTGTACTGTGTGTTAATGATGAACATGTTATTACCAATGTTTATAAAATGTTGCTGAAATTGAACTTGGAAAATGAATATGTGAAACTGTATGTTTCATTGGACAAGGAATTTTGGGTATAATATTATGCTGGCAATAGGAAAACCTGTGAATGAAATTATAATATATACTATATTATTAAATAATTTTTTTAACCAAATGATGTATCATTGGTACCTAACATCTGATAAATTGTCAAAAATGTGTAAAGGGATTTCAAATGTATGTTAGAAATGCAATTGTAAAAAAGACTTTTTGGCGGACTTGAGATAAAGCAAAGTAATATTTGGGCCAGAGTCGTATTTTAATGCAGAAGATTCTTACAATAAATATAAGACTGAAACCAGAGGTTTACTTTTAAGACTAGTGGACAAGGAACTTGAAAAAAATGGATCTTTATTACTGCATATATTAACTGCAAGAGAATTCTTTAAGTGAAAAAACAGAAAGATATATCAATCTCCACAACAGAAGAGTGATAGAATTAGCAGAAATGGCAATTATAACTGCTTTAATTTTAAAAAATAACATACCTAGTTTTGTTTCTACTGGGAAATTACTTCTAGACTTTGTACTCAAAATAGAAAAAAAATAACACGACTTTAAGATTTGCTGTTTAGATTAGCTTGTTGTTATAGAAATGGCTGGCATTTTCTAACTATTTAAAAGAAAAAGTTGAGACTGTAATTTCATTTTTTTATTTTACTGCAAAAACCTGGAAACCAATGGTTTTTTTCTCCTTACCTTTGTCCTGCACTTCTCTTTTCCCTTTATTTCCCTTTCCTATTTCCCTGTTATCTTTATTTTTATTTTATATTACGATAAACTTAATTTTAAAAAGTAAAAAGGAAGACAGTTCTACAACCCACAACTCCGCATCCAACCCCACCCCATCCAATCTAACATCACTCAAAACTAGGCATGCATGCCCCTAACTACCTCTATTCCAACCATAACTGGCCTTAAATGCAAGCTACTCAATGCAAGAAGCCTTGTAAATAAAATACCTGAATTTCTCCTCTTACTAAATACGGCTACATTCGACATTATATTTGTCTGTGAAACATGGCTCAATGCGTCTCTCTCTGACTCCGTTACCACAGTAAGAGACTATCATATTTACAGATCAGATCGTGAAATCCGTAGAGGAGGTGGTGTTGCTATCTTCTATAAAAAGTCCTTACATCTAAAAAAAATCCAAGTTACCCAAGAGTTTGCTCTTCCTGAGACCTTTATCTGTGAACTGACCTTAAATATCACATTTCAGTTCTTACTGTGTTACAGAGCCCCTGATTATGACATCGAACATGCATACAAGCTAAATACACTACTAACATGGGCAACACCCTGCCCACACACTTTTATCTTTCTTGGTGATTTCAATCTACCTCATATTAACTGGACCCTTAAGAAAAGTACAACTGAACCCACACATGCAACCTTCTACAATGCAGTAACAAATCTGGGACTAGAACAACTAGTAACCAACAATATTAGACTTAACAACTGCCTCAATCTCATCTTCTGCAATAATTTGAATTCAATTTACGGAATACAAATTAAAGAACCCTTTTCCAACAGTGACCACAACACGATTGACTTTTGTCTAAACATACGTCCACACAAAAATCATCACAACAATGGAATCCCCAATTATAACTTCAAAAAAGGCAACTATGATCTTATAAACACAATCTCTCATCCCTTGATTGACAATTTCTATTCTCTGGATGCAATACTGTAGAAGACCATTACAACATATTTTTACTTGAAGTCAAAAGAGTCATCAAACTATATGTTCCATTAACAACTCCCAAAACCAAAAAAAACAAATTATTCAAAACAATAAGGAAGCTTCAATCCAAAAAGAAATCACTTTGGCGGAAAAACAAATCTGGTCACGTTACCAACTTCAAAAGCCGATACAAAAATTTATGCCACCAGATAAAAACTGAATGCACCAATTATCACATTAAACAAGAAGAAAACCTTCTATGCATCAATTCCTCCCACGCTTTCTACAATTTTGTAAACAACACTGAAAGACTCAAGGTCCATCCCACCCCTGAAAGGACCTAATGGTAAAGACTGCAATGATGACACTATTAAAGCCAACCTCTTTAACACATTCTTTGGCTCGGTATTTGTAAACAGCAATGGATCATGCCCAGTATTTCCTAGTCGAACCACAGACAACTATAATGATCTAATACATATAGATTTTACAGAAGACAATGTTGAAAAAGCACTGCACAATCTAAAACCATCTCTATCTATTGGACTGGATGAAATATGTGCCTACTTCTTTAAAAAGCTACCCAACTGCCATAGCCGAATCTCTAACCATAATCTTTGAAAAATCTTTCAGGACCAGCTCCTTGCCAAAACTATGGTCACAAGCCACAGTCATCCCCATCTTCAAAAAGGGAGACCCCAGCCTAGTTGAAAATTACAGACCAATCTCTTTATGCTGCATCATCTGTAAAGTCATGGAATTAATTATTAACCAATCCATCATCCTCCACTTAGAAACAAACAACCTACTCTCTAATAAACAATTTGGTTTCAGGAAAAAAACCTATCATGTAACCTGCAACTCTTACACTGCAAAAACATATGGACTACACAACTCAATCAGAGCAAAGCAATAGACGCAATCTACATAGACTTCTGTAAAGCCTTTGATTTAGTGGTACATGACAAACTACTCCTAAAACTAAAATCTTGTGGTATCTCTGGACAACTGCATAACTGGATAGAAGCATTCCTGTCAAATAGACAACAAATGGTCAAAATTGGGAGCTATCAAATTCTGTACCTGTCAACAGTGGTGGCCCCCAAGGCAGTGTTCTAGGACCAACTCTTTTCATACTCTACATAAATGACCACTGTGATCATATCAAGAGCAACTGCGTTCTCTTTGCTGATGATGTAAATCTGTTCAATACCACAGACAACACTGCTACCCATCAAAAAGATCTTGACTGTGTATCAGAATGGTCAAACAAATGGCAACTTCAAATCTCAACAAATAAATGCTCTATCTTACATATTGGCCAAAAAATCAGAAAATAAAAAACAGGCTGAATAGTCAAGACCTTATTGATTATCCAAACTCTGTCAAGGATCTTGGAGTGCTCATCTCAAATGACCTAAGTGCTAGAGCCCACTGTA
The DNA here is from genome assembly GCF_049901735.1 of Notechis scutatus. Taxonomy (NCBI): domain Eukaryota; kingdom Metazoa; phylum Chordata; class Lepidosauria; order Squamata; family Elapidae; genus Notechis; species Notechis scutatus. The sequence continues at coordinate 33,157,659 of NC_142025.1, read as the reverse complement.
ACTACATAGCCAAAAAGGCTTTAAGAGTTGTTAACCTAATCTTACACAGCTTTTTCTCTGGTAATATTACACTACTAACTAGAGCATACAAAACATTTGCTAGACCAATACTCGAATACATCTCATCAGTCTGGAACCCACATTATGTATCTGATAATAACAGTTGAGAAAGTCCAGAAATATTTCACAAGAAGAGTTCTCCACTCCTCTACTCATTGCAGAATACCTTATGCCACCAGACTCGAAATTCTAGACCTAGAAAACCTTGAACTACGCCACCTTCGGTCCGATCTAAGTATAGTATATAAAATCATACATTGCAATGTCCTACCTGTCAATGAATACTTCAGCTTCAACCATAACAACACAAGAGCAAACAATAGATACAAACTCAAGGTTAATCGCACCAAACTTGATTGCAGAAAATACGACTTCAGCAACAGAGTGGTCAATGTCTGGAATACTCTTCCTGACTCTGTGGTTTCTTCCCCAAACCCCAAAAACTTTAACCTTAGACTGTCTACTATTGACCTCACCCCTTTCCTAAGAGGTCTGTAGGGGGCGTGTATAAGCGCACCAACGTGCCTACCGTCCCTGTCCTATTGTTTCTTTTATATATTTTTTATTTTTCTTATATGTATCCATGTATCCATGTATTCATAACTATGTTTTTACTTATACCTATTATCTTGTAAGCAGTTGACAAATAAAAATAAATGAATAAAATAAATAAGTGAATAAAATAAATAAATAAATAAATTTGAATATTGCCACCGAAGAGGCCCTTACCCTGTAGGCCCAGACCTGTATTGTACTTACTGTGCTTAGCAAAATTCTTAGTTTCTTGATAAGTCTTTTTTGCCTTCCCTTAAACCATCTTCTGGAAGCATTGTTGCATGATGATTTCTTAAAGCATTTTCTTTTTACCCAATGGAAAACTCCATGTCTGGATTTTAAAAAGTCTATCTGAAAATAGTATCAGTACTAACACAAGGCACTATGTACTTTGAGAAAACTTTGTGAACCAGCATTCTTGCTGATGACCTGTGTGTGACCCATAAATTTTGTTGGCTGCAACTCTAACAGTAGAAAAGACAAATACCAATGTTGACTCTTCCAGGCTATGTCAGCAGTTTTTGATGTCAGTGATCAGTTTCCACTGAGCATGCACAATTTGGAAAGGAGACATTTAGTTTTCAAATTAGATTCTAGTCCTTATGGTTGCATTGTTAAGGTGGAAGATCCAGACTCTACTTTTTGTGATTAAAAAAGCCTCACAAAAAGGTAAAGAAATCTTGTGTGACCCAACAAGGAAGAATCCAATGTTATAGATTTCCCTTTTTTAGGGAGAGGAAGAACTAAGAAACAATACAATAGAATGTACTAAACCAGCAAATATGCCTCTCTTTTTGTCAGTTTGAAATTTTCCTTCAGTGCTGGTGAAATTTTCCCCTTGCTGGTGAAATTTTCCCCTTGCTGGTGAAAATGAAACCTGGAATTCGTTTGATCTGTACTCTAACACAAATGTTTGCTACAATAGGGAGCACACTATGTTTGATATGTTGCCACACAAATAAGACATAGCTCCATATTCATTTCAGATAAGCTTTGATGGGAAAAAAAGAACAAAGTGAAATAGAGAGCATCATCTCATATTTCAGAAGTTATATCCTCTTTTTTATTTTCAAGAAGACTAAAAGATTTAGAAAAGGCGATTATATGATTATATGTAAAATTAAATATTTTGTTTCTTTTGCAAATTCACCTTTTATTATTCCCAACAAAAAGATTTCAGCCTTAAATTCCAATTGAATATTTATTATTTCTTGTATCCATGTTCCTATTTTTTCCCAATATTTTTTACTCTTCAGGCATAGCCACCAAGCGTGGAAGAAGATACCTCTTGTTTTTTTTTACATTTCCAACAAAGTGGGCTTAAATTTGGATACATATTGGCCAGTATGGAGGGTGCCAGATACCACCGATAGCACATTTTGTATTGGTTCTCCTTATAGACCACCGATTTTGTTAATTTATAATTTTGCTTCCAAATTTGTTCCCAATCTCCCAAACAGAAATGACATCTTAAGTAGTTTCAAAAATTGAGTTTGATATATCAGACTAGCATCAGAGTCTGTTGTAGTGTAGAGCCATATATAAAACACTGTTCATGTCTTATTTCAGAAGATGCATTTCTAGAAATAGATGTTCTGAAGGTAGTTCAGCTTTTCCCATAGCATTCTGGGAATAGACTATGCTGTGTCATAATCCTATTTCCTATTGGTTAGAACATTTAGTTAACTTTTATTTTACTTGAAAAAGCAGTGTAAGATTTGGGTAGTATTTTGAAAGAAGGCTACTAGGAAATCCCAGAGCAGAATAATAGAGTTGAAAGGGACTTTGGAGGTCTTCTAGTTCAATTCTTTGCTCAAGCAGGAAACCATATGCCATTTCAGACAAATGGTGTTCAATTTCTTCTTAAAAACTTCCCGTGTTGGAGAATTCACAACTTCTGGAGGCAAATTGTTCCTCTGATCATTGTTCTTACTCTCAGGAAATTTCTGCTTAGTTCTAGATGTCTATGGAGACTCTCAATCATCCAGGTCATAGTTATCCCAAAGGTGTTTTTTTCCCCAAAAAAGGCAATTGGAGTTTCTTGGGGGTTTTTTTCTTTTTCTTTTCGTTGAAGACATTTGCTTCTCATCTAAGAAGCTTCTTCAGTTCTTCAGTTGCCTTTTTGGTCCTTAGTTCTAGGTTGCTTTTCTCCTTAATTAGCTTCCTTCCATTATTTCTTGTCCTCCCTTAGGTGCTTTGAAGAATAACCCTAACCCCTCCTTCTTTGTGGCAGCCCCTTAGAAATTGTACTGCTGTCTTATCATCTCTAACTCTTCTTTTCATTAAACTAGATATACCCATTTGTAGCAACCATTCTTCATATGTTTTAGCCTTTAGTCCCCTAATTACCTTTTCTGCACTCTTTCAGAGTCTCAACATCTTTTTTTATTGTGGCGACCAAAACTGAATGCAATATTCCAAATGTGGTATTATCAAGGCATTATAAAGTGGTATTAATGCTTCACATGATCTCAGTTCTTTCCCTCTATTTATGTAGCCTAGGACTGTGTTGGCTTTTCTGGTAGCTGCAACACACTGCTGGCTCATATTTGAGTTAAACTCAAATAAAATAGACTTTACTTAACTGTTTTACACTAAAAAAAACAACCCATTCATATATACTATATGATGCCAATTGCATTTTGACAAACAATGATAGTTAATACCCATTTAGATAAAGGGAGTTTTTGCATTTTCCAATACTCCCAAATCCAATTTTAAATATCCCTGGTGCTAATATAGACTATTTTCAGATCTATCTAGACATTGGGATGGTATAAGAGTAAACATATCTACATATCTGTGAAATCTGTGGAACTTACAGAAAATAATTAGTTTACCCTTTCTGGCCACAATCTGAGCATAGGAATAAAACTGTCAGTCATTTAGTGTCTGCTTGCTAGCTAGTAATTGAATATGCTGTTATGCCATCTCATACCTAAATTCACACCCCTACCTCTTCAATAGTAAGGAAGAATACATTGTTAACTTTCCACCATGCTTCTATACTTTTACTAATGTTAACTTACTAGCAATTTGGTTTTTTTACCCCTTTTCGTAGCCATGGCAATATAATGCAGGATCTTAGTACTTTGCAGGAGGGATAAACCAAGAATCCCATCTGAGGAGAGCACAGCATTGCATTTCTGAAATATCATAGAACCCACATTCTTTTTTATACAAGGGTCCAATGCCACTTCAGTATACTTTTTTCTAATTGCAGGCATCTATTATATAATCAACGATGAAGCTCATCTTACATATGATATCTATGTCTCTTAAGGAACATGTTACCTTATTTAAATGAAACAGGTCAGTCAAGCAAGTGATTTGAGGATTTTAGCTACAATTACAAAACCAATACTTTCCAAAAACACTTAAAACCTGCCTGTGCAAAATTAGGCTATATCTTCCTAAAAAAACATTTCAAGCTTGTTGGTTAAGCTAGGAACACTGCTGGAGGCAGCCAAACAGCCATTCTTAATTAAGACAAATTGGGCTGAGGGCGATTCAGTTTAAGGGATTATATTACAGTTAAGAGAGACATTGATGAACTCTACTTCTGCTACTATACAATGACCGTATCATCTTACCCAATTAATCACAATTTTGCACAAACACAGTGAATCTTGTATCACAGACAAGTGTTAGAAGAATGAGATCTGGCATTTCACTGGACTCTTGAGTCCTGATCAAGCATATTTAAGCAGCAATTTTCAGCCCATGAATCCTATCAAATATGAACATGTTTTCAACTAGACCTAAGGCAGCTATCCAGAACCGCACTAATCCTCTTAATACCCAATGACTTATTTTGTTTTCTCAAGCAGTGCATCTTGTTTTGTAATAAATGAGATTTTTTAATGGATATGACTTTTATGGACAGAACTACAAACAGCTGTGAAAAAACTTCACCACAAATTAGTTACATAAACATGAAATTGACTTTCGTATTTCAGTTTATTGCATAGGCCAAGGATATGTATTAAGGAGACAACAGTTTTTCCATTATAAGTAATGTTCAACTTATAACCACTTATGATGCTTACGATGCTGAAATGGCTGCAAAATCAGTCACTTTTTTCAATACTGTTGGTAATTTTGAATTAACACTAAATGAATGCTGGTAAGTGAACGGTGGTTTTCGGGGTGTATTTAAGAACTCTTTCTTCGGCAATTATGACCATTACAAATAAGAAGAATTTTTTTATAATACTTTCGTTTTGCCCGCTCTGAATACACCCTGAAACAGCCCTTGATCTTTCCTGCAATCTGTATTTCTCCTCCACCCCCACAATCCAGTTCCTGATACTTTAGCTCTTGACAGCACTTTTAAGCCACTCATGTGGTTTTCAAAATATATTACTAGGATCTGGTATATAAAAACATGAAGCACTTTATATCTTCACAGAACACTACATAAAAATAAATATCATTATCATCATTAAAAAAAACATGAAATGTAGCCCAAAGAATTGTAGGATCAGCAAAACTTAAATAGACATTTAAGATTTTTTGTTTAGATTAAGGAGTCGGGAAAAACTAAATCAGAATCTGCTCAGAGACTACAAAGAAATTTGTACTACAAAGAGACTACTGCTTCAGGAATGTACACATGTCTGTAAGCCAGTTTCTAAACTAAACATGCAGGATGATAATGATGATATAACAATAACAATATTAATAACCATCAAACATCCACATCTATGTATTGGTCATTAGGAAGGGATTGATTGTTGGATAAAAAAATGCCAAATACAGTCTGAAGATCTGGCTGACTGTGTAATAATAATAATAATAATAATAATAATAATAATAATAATAATAATAATAATAATAATAATAATAATAATAATAATAATAATAGCTTTTCTCCCTCCCCACCCCATACCTGACCCTGCCTTCCTGACACCAAAGGGCAGTTGGGCTGCCATGGCTGGGCCTGGACAGCTATCCTGTGTGGTCCCTATAGTTATGGAATTACTGCCTTTGAATCAGTAGTGGCTTAGCCACCATGAACCAACCCAGGCACCTACCTAACCCATCACCAATGATAAGAAGAAAACAACAAAATTCCATACCGGATCAGTCGTCACTAAGGGCTGCATCAGATGCTACGGCTCCTAGACATCTGTCAAAAAATGGGCTACAGGGCTCAGTTGTACCTACTGGGGAACCAGGGCATGCAACTGCAAAGCAACTGGAAAAGAAGTGTAAAACCTAGATGCTGTGCTCAAAGACTGACGGCGGTCCTCACTCCGGTCCGCCGCCTGCGCGGGAGCGCCGACCGCTCCCATTGGTTGATGCCGTTTGACAGCCAGCTATAAAAGGAGCTGTCCAACGGCATCAGCTGTTGCCGCCAGCTGACTGCCAGTTAGCCTCGGCAGCCGCGGCAACCCTTTATTCAAGCGAATAAAGTCTTTTAAAAAGTCAAGCCTGTGTCCGTCTCAGTATCTGCCGCCGCTCCACAACACTGGCGACAAGGATGGGATACGATAAGAGACAACCAGGCAAGGACAGCTGAGCAAAGTCACTGTCAAAAAAGAGCCGAAGCCGCTGAGAGCTGAATAACGTCACCGCCGCTGACGCTCTCCACGAGCGCGAAGTTCAAAACTCCCCAGCTGACGAGTCAGACGCCGCCTGACAGGCGCAGCTGTGAGCGTTTTTCTAAAAGTGCAAATTTAAAGCTCCCTCAGCTGAGGAGACCGACGCTGCCGCTTCACAATGGCTTCAAACCCGACATTCCCTCCCTTCCAGCCGACAGCCGAGACGTGGGAGTCGTATATGAACCGGTTCGAGTGTTTCCTGAACACGATTGACCTGACAGAAGCCACCGACCTGAGGAAAAGATCCTATTTCCTGAGCTTCTGTGGAGCTGCTGTTTTTGATACAGCCTCAGTGCTAGTATCCCCGCGCTCTGTGAAGGCTATTCCTTGGGAGGAGTTGCAGGGAATCCTGTCTAACCACTACTCCCCTAAGCCCTCTCAGATAGCTAGAAGGTTGGCTTTTAGAAGGAGAGTTCAGGCTGAGGGGGAGACCGTTAGTCAGTATATGGCAGCCTTAAGATCAGCTGCCATACACTGTGGTTTTAGAGATTACCTGGAAGACATGCTGCTTGACCAAATTGTAGGAGGGGTTAGAGACCTAAAGCTACAGAGGCGTTTACTAGCAAAAAAGGACTTAACCCTAGCCTTAGCCATAGAAGAAGCTCATGCTGCTGAGCTGTCTGAGCTGTCTGCAGCTGAGATTCAGGGAAACCCCATAAAGCAAGGAAGCTCTACCATTCACTTTGATGAGGTTTCCCTAGAGGAGGAACCGCTTGAGGTAAACCATCTCAGGCAACCAAGACCCCCCCAGAGATGCCAAGGAAAAACACCAGCCCAACAACCAGACAGCAACCCAATTGTCTGAGCTGTGGGGGGGGGCACATCTCAGGTCAACCTGCAGATTCAGAAATGCCATCTGCCTAAACTGCCAGAAAAAAGGCCACATAGCTAGGGTTTGCCAAGCTGAAAAAACCTTCCCACAAAGACCTCAAGCCATTTCCTCCTTCCAAAGGCAAGTTGAAGATTGCTATACCTGTTACCGCTCAGACAATACCACCCCTGGGTCTAACAAAATAAGCATTTTTGTCTTTTTATAAGGTAAGCCCTGCCGGATGGAGGTGGACACCGGGTCTGCCCTTTCTATCATCTCGTGGGCCACCCTGAAGAAGCTGCTCCCTACACTGTCCAAGAAGAAGCTGCTCAACTGCCACCTGACTCTTCGAGACTATCAGGAAAAGACCATTCCAGTCCTGGAGAAAGGCAAGTTCCTAATTCAATTCCAGAACTTTAGAGGCCACTTGCCTCTGGTGGTTGTAGATGGTGCCCTTCCCAGCTTGCTTGGGCTAGATTGGTTCCCTGCTCTGGGCCTTAGTGTAACTGGGATTCACTCTGTGGTGAATACTGAAGTAGACACCCTCTTTAGGGACTACGCTGATGTTTTTAGTGATGAGCTGGGATGTTATTTTGGTACCCCTATCTCATTTGATGTAGGCCCACAAGCCACCCCCATTCGTTTAAAACCTCGCAGAGTGCCTTTTGCCATTCACCCTAAATTGGATTCTGAACTAGATAAGCTAATTAAGCAAGGGGTACTAGAGCAAGTAGATTTCGCAAAATGGGAGACACCCATAGTCACCCCCTTAAAAAAGATGGCAGTGTGCGAATCTGCGCAGACTATAAAACATCCTCAATCGTTTCCTCCAAATTAGTGCATACCCAGTCCCCGTAATCCAACACCTGCTGCACTCCTTTGAGCCAGGTACAATTTTCGCAAAGCTAGATATGTCTCAAGCATATCAGCAGTTTCCTGTAGACAAACATACTGCTGATTTGCAAACAATAGTTACCCACAGGGGCGCTTTTAGGTGTAAGCGTTTACAATTTGGTGTTAGTGTGGCCCCTGGTATCTTTCAGTCCCTTATGGAGAGGATTCTCCAAGGACTCCCAGGTGTAGTCCCATACTTTGATGACATTTTGGTCTCTGCCACCAACAAAGCACAATTATTACTTAGGGTCAGGTCAGTTCTGGACCGTTTAAGGCAGCATGGGTTAAAACTCAAAAAAGACAAATGCACCATTGCCTCTAAGCAAGTGGACTTCCTAGGTTATCGAATTGATGCCTCTGGAATTCATCCTATAGAATCAAAAGTCAGGGCCATCCATGAGGCACCCACACCCTCCAACAAAACGGAACTACAAGCCTTTTTAGGGCTCCTGAATTTCTACGCAGCTTTCCTTCCACACAAGGCTTCTATAGCTGAACCTTTACATAGACTTTTAGATAAGAAAGCCCCCTGGCACTGGGGACAAAGAGAAGCTAATGCTTTCCAAGCGGTCAAATCCCTACTAACTTCAAATGCGGTGTTAATCCAATTTAACCAACAACTTCCCCTGGTTTTAGCTGCAGACGCTTCCCCCTTTGGCGTGGGAGCAGTACTCAGCCATAGGCTGCCAAATGGCTCTGAGGCCCCAATTGCCTTCTTCTCAAGAACATTCTCTGCAGCAGAAAGGAACTATAGTCAAATTGATAAGGAAGCCTTAGCAGCAGTTGCTGCTGTCAAAAAATTCCACAAATTCCTTTATGGTCATTCCTTTGAGCTTATAACAGATCACAAACCACTTTTAGGCCTTTTAGCAGGAGACAAGCAAACCCCACAGGTACTATCCCCGCGGATGACCAGATGGACCCTGTTCCTAGCCGCCTACTCATATAAGCTGGTACATCGCCCGGGAAAGAACCTGTGCCATGCAGATGCCCTCAGTAGGTACCCTCTACCAACGCCAGTAGAAGACCCCACGCCCATCCACGCCATTTTTGATTGCAATGAACTCAACCTGCCTGTCTCAGCTGAGGATATTGCTGCCCACTCCAGAAGGGACAAGGTAATCTCCCAAGTCCTGGACTGGGTGGGGAGGGGGTGGCCTGAAATTCAGTACACCCCTGAATTCATGCCATTCAAGACCCGCAGGCAAGAGTTATCTTCACTACAGGGTTGCTTACTATGGGGGACAAGAGTGGTCACCCCCACTACACTCCAAGAGCCAATTTTAAAAGCCCTACACGAAGACCACCCTGGCATCGTAAGGATGAAGGCTCTGGCTCGCAGCTATGTGTGGTGGCCAGGCCTGGATGCCCGAATCTCCAGCTGGGTAAGCACGTGCCAGCCCTGCCAGGCAACTAGATCAGCACCTCCAGCAGCTGCCCCAACCCGATGGGAGGATGCTGGGGCCCCTTGGTCCCGGCTGCATGTTGACCTGGCTGGCCCTGTGCATGGGCGGACCTTTTTAGTCATAGTAGATTCGTTTTCTAAATGGATTGATGTAGCCTTGCTTCCCTCCACAACTACGCTGGCTGTCACAAGAGCCCTGACCAGACTGTTCGTCACGCATGGCCTCCCTGACACCTTGATATCTGATAATGGCTCCCAGTTCACCTCTTGTGAGTTTGAGGCTTTTGCAGCCAACCTGGGCATCAGGCACGCCCTCACAGCCTCTTTTCACCCTGCAAGCAATGGGATGGCTGAAAGGGCTGTTAGGTCTGTAAAAGAAGCCTTGGCAAGGTTTGGCCAAGCAGACTGGCACTCCAAACTGTCCACTTACTTGCTCACCCAGCATTCTACTGCGTGCACCACCACCAAAAAGTCCCCTGCAGAACTATTGATGGGCAGACGCCTTAGGACCACCCTGGACAGGTTTCACCCCCATTATGCCCCTGGCACCCCTCTAGGCTCTGACAGCCATGCCAGGAATTCACCCTGCAAGACCTTATGCCAGGAACTATGCAGGGCACCCTCTATGGATGCCAGGGCAAATAGTCTCAATTACAGGCCCCAAGTCATATAGGATCCTCTTGGAAGATGGTTGAGTATGGCGCTGGCACATCGACCAGTTAAGGAGGCATTGGGAAAGAGCTGCCGTTGACTCCCAGGGACCGCCAGACACCCCGGTCTACCAGCCGCCTGCTGAAGCCTACCCGCCGAGCGAACCGGTCTACCCAGCGGTCGCGAACGGTTCCCCGCCAGATGATCCGGTCTACCCGCCAAACCCCGAGCCGTTCCCGCAGTGAGCCAATCGGAGGGACCTACCTGGACAGCAGCCGGACACTTGGGCGAGGACTCCAGAGAGCCAACGACGAGCTCCAAGCGACACCCTGGAAGCGAGGTACTCCTTGTCTGCAAGCGAGCCCCTAGGAGTACGGCGATCCGGCCACGAGCGAAGGCGGCCTACCCGGCTGCAGGACTACGCATGCTCCTGGCCAGGGGAAAGGAGTGCTGTGTTCAAAGACTGACGGCGGTCCTCATTCCGGTCCACCGCCTGTGCGGGAGCGCCGACCACTCCCATTGGTTGATGCTGTTTGACAGCCAGCTATAAAAGGAGCTGTCAAACGGCATCAGCTGTTGCCGCCAGCTGACTGCCAGTTAGCCTTGGCAGCCGCGGCAACCCTTTATTCGAGTGAATAAAGCCTTTTAAAAAGTCAAGCCTGTGTCCGTCTCAGTATCTGCCGCCGCTCCACAACACTAGACAACCGAAGAAAATCGAGAAATTGTCAAATGTTACTACCTGGCAGAACCAACAGCCAGGGGATTTTTAAAAAGAATAATGCAACTGTGGAAGGAAAAACACCGGAAAGTGACATAACTGAACAACGATTAATGGATCAAAGACGTTTCATCATCCATAATAAAATTTTTACAGATGCAGAAATGCAACATCTAGAAACATTGGCTAAAAAAAAAACAAGTAATGATGAACAGGCTGAAGAAATTGTTCCAACACCTGAACAAACTGACCAACCAGCGGAAGAAATCATCATATAGGATAAAGATCCTCCTGTGCAACAACTCAAAAATGTAGAGCTAAGTGATCCAGCAAAAATGCAGAAAGAAAAAATTGAAAACCACATCAAAGAAAACAGAAAGAAAAAGACTGACTGCCATTCACGAAGTGTATAGCAAACAAGTGAAAGATCTACTAACTGCCATGAACAACATTTTAACTTCCATCCCATCCAGCACACTACGTTAAATAAACCAACTAATGTACAGCACAGTTGCCATTATAACTGCAGAATTGGGTTATAAAATGCCAAAAAAGAAACTCACTAAAACACCAAAGTGGAAAATTTGATTTGAAAATAAAATAAAATAACAAAACTACGTGGATATGTCAGCAATTTGAAATACTTGAAAAAAGGAAAACTAAAGAATTAAAAACTGAAAAATAGTTTATGCAAAAAATACAACCTGGAGAAAAAAATAATAACGGAAATCATGGAAGAACTAAAAGTATGTAGTAGCAACAGCAAAACAATAGAAAGATACAAAGGATAAATAAAACAATACTGTGAAAATGTCCAGTTCAGAAGAAACCAACACCTCTTCCACTGATCACTTGATGAAAATTGAGTCCAAACTAATGTTCACCCATGTAAAGAAAAAACTTTGAAGTTTTGGAAAGAACTGTGGGAAAACCTAGGGGAACACAATAAAACTGCCTCCTGGAACAAAAATATTAAAAAACAAGCAACACGAAATGAAATGGAGAATATTGTAATAACAATTGGTATGGTTGCAAAACAACTAAAGAAGGTCAAGAACTGGAGTGCACCTGGCCTGGACGAACTGCATGAATACTGGCTAAAACACCCGATCAGCCACTCAATTTGACGAAATGCTTCAAAATGCAACAAGCAAAGAATGGTTAACATGTGGCTGAACATACTTGATAATGAAAGAAATAGAAAAGGGCACAGAACCAAGCAACTACCTCAGGAGTGGTATTCAAATTTCTTAACAACCAGTTCTGTGGGTGTGGCCTACTTTGTGGGTGTTGCTTGGTGGTCATGTGACTGGGTGGGCATTGCTTGCTGACTGGGCATGGCTTGGTGGTCATGTGACTGGGTGGGCATGGCTTGTATGTAAATATTATAAACATTTATGTAAATCTTTATTTTTTATATAAAAAAGAACAACTTTTACCAAAGAGCAGGCAAAGTAGGCAGGCAGATTGAGTTGCTCACAGAATCACAGATTCACTTAGATATCTATCTATCTGCAATCGGCTACCTGAGTCTGCACTGAAAAGCTTCAGTTTGGCTCTGCTTTTAAATTAGCTAGAAAGCAAGAAATCCAAGGATTTCTTGCTTTCCAGCTAATCTAAATCTCCCAGCAGAGCAGAACAACTGATGGTCGGGGGAAAAAAAGGAAAAATAGCAACTTACCAAACCAGGTAAGTTGAATGGCTTGCATGCCAGGTAAGGAGTTAGTGGGTGGGGAGGGGAGAGGCCAGCCAGTGGAGTGATTTGCCAGTTCTCCGAACTGCAGACAATCAAAACATGTGTGCAGCGTTTGCAAGAAATCATCAGCTATGCCGCAATTTGAAAATCCTCTTATTTCCTGATTTTTCAACTTCAGCTGTGCCGCGCAAAGCAGCTGAGGAGGGGAAAGCAGGGAATAAAGGACAGCCTAGAGTCGGAAAGGTGGATGGGCCAAACACTGAACCAGTTTGGTGTCCGCTGCTCTTCCCAGCTACCGGTTCTATAGAACCAGGCCAAACCGGTAGCATCCCACCCCTGCACTACTTCCCAATTACTTGTCTGCCAACAATGTTCAAGCTTTTTACAAGAATACTGGCAAATTCAGTATTCGATCATCTGATGGAAAACAGTTTGTATCCAAACTGTAGAACAAAAAGGAAATTATAAAAAATCAAGAGGAACAAAAGATCAGTTGCTCATTAACAAAATGGTACCTAAAAATGCAAAACAAAGAAAAACAAATTTAAATATGGTGTGGATTGATTACAAGAAGGCATTTGACTCATTACCCCACAGTCTGTCTGGAAAATTTAGGAATCAGCAAAAATATTTGTACATTTTTAAAAAGAAATATGCAAAAATGGAAAACAGTTCTAACAGCAAATGGGGAGAATATTGGTGAAGTCAATATCAGATGAAGAGTCATCCAAGGGGATTCACTTTTGCCACTACTGTTCAACATTGCATTAATTCCACTGATGAAACACAAAACTGGGATACTCAAATCTCAAGTCAACATGGAAGATAAATCATCTACTATACATGGATAACTTAAAAATGTATGCAAAAAGCCCCACTGAATTTAAATCAATACTCAACACAGTTCAACTGTTCAACAGTGACATCAAAGTGAACTTTGGACTTGAAAAATGTGCTATATTATCCATGCAGAGAGGAAAAATAGAAAAAATAGAAGGAATAGAACTGGGAAATGGAAGCATAGTGAAAGCATTAACAAATTACAAATACCCAGGCATATTGGAAGCAGATAACAACTTGAATGGAAAAGTCAAAGAGTCAAAGCAAAAGGAATACACAGGAGGGTCCTCAAAATATTAAAATCAAAACTGAATGCTGGAAATGTAATTAAAGCCATTAATACATGGGCAGTTCCACTGATACACTACCCAGCTGGAATCATCAACTGGACTTTGGCTGAACTAAAAAACTTAGACCAGTAAACATGCAAACTTTTGAATATGTACCATGCTTTACATCCACGAAGTGACATCAATAGGTTGTACCTGCCAAGAGGAATAGGGGGCAGAGGGCTATTGCAAATCTATCAAACTGTAGAAGAAGAAAAACGAAGTTTGAATGACTATGTGAATCAAAGTACAGAAAAATTGCTGCAGGCTGTGAAAACTGAGAACATTATAAAAATAACAGGAAAAAGGGCAGAATATAAAAAAAAACAGCTGCATGACAGATTAAATGGATGGAAAACCAAAGATTTGCATGGACAGCACTTGAAAAATGTTGAAGGAAAATGTGATAACAACTTGACATGGGCATGGCTTAAGATGGGAACCATCAAGAAAGAAACAGAAGGTTTAATACTTGCTGCTCAAGAACAAGCACTACAGACTAATGCCATGAAAGCGAAGATACAAAAAACCACTGACCATTCAAACAGCCAATTTTGCAGTGACAAAGTTGAAACTGTTTCACACTTAATATATGAGTGCACCAAAATAGTGCAAACTGATTACAAAACTAGACATGACTGAGTTGCTAAATTAATCCACTGGTCATTATGTAAAAAATACACCTTACCTGTATCCTAATAGTCATGGGAACATAAAGTGGAAAAGGTTGTTAAAAATGAGAAGGTGAAGATCTTGTGGAACTTTCAAATACAGATAGATCATCATTTGGAACACAACATGGCAGATATCACAGTTGTTGAAAACTGAAGTGTACAATTTATTGATATCGCTGTACCAGGAGACACCTAAGTTGAAGAAAAATAACTGGAAAAAAATCATGAAATATCGCACTTGGCCATTGAAATTACGTGCTTATGGATGAAACATGTAATAGTGATACCCATTGTCGTCGGGGCACTTGGTACCATATCCAAGAATTTTATAAAATACATCAAGTAATTGCAGCTTTCTACAATAACAGCAGCGTAACTGCAAAAACTGCACTACTCAGAATATCGTACATCTTAAGAAAATACTTGGTTGATATCTAGGATGCTGGTGGCAACCTGTATCAACCATCAGAGCCAGTCAATTATATTTGTGATACATTTTTAAATGTTCTGTTGACTGAGTTTCATGTTTAATGAATAAAAGAGATAATAATGATAATAATAATAATGCAGAAGAATAAAGTGAAATTCGTATATCAAGAGGTCTATACCATATTCCCTTTTTTCTTATACAGCAGAGGCAGATTAAGGCAAGAGGAATAAAATTTAAATTATGTAATTTTTCATTCTATACTCATTATGCAGGCTATTTTAATATTTCAGGAAGAGACCATAGATATTAATATATCAGTACTTTCAGAGAAAGTCCCTGTTGATTAAATTAGTTGAGTTTCTTCTATTTCACTGCTATGGCTTGTTTTGCAATCTTCTCTTACTAAGGGCAGTTCAATTCTAACTTTGGATTTTTTTCTTCAGAAGCTTATTCCAGAATCTGAATCCATGAGCAGAGTGACCCAAAAATCACACACACATAGATGGAAACTTAATTATCATAACAATTAAGAGTTTGAATAAAGAATGGAACAAAGTGAGATTTGAACTTAAGCCCCACCAACTCAACAGTGAGCCTTAGTCATATTTTTAACCCATCTGTTTCAATCTTCCCCTATAAGATGATAAACTATTCTCTATCCTAGGATGTTTTGGTAAAATAATCTTGAATAACTTCAAGCAATTTGATTGTTCACTGTATTTATGAAAAAGAAGCAACAGCTAAACTTTACACAAGTAAATGGCTCTTAAATTAGATAACTCAAAAGTACCAATTTTAATAGCTTGGTTGTGAACTCAGGATTCTTTTTGGGACTTTAATATCTGAATATCTGAAATAGTGGTATCTTAAATTTAAAAGAAGTTTTATCTGAGAAGAATCTTTCTTTCATCAGGTAAGTATTTTTTGGTTCTTTCATACATTTTTGTTCTTTTAAAATTCTATTTTATTTTAATCAATGCCCTTCAATTTTTTCTACTGTTTTATATTGACCTTTTATTTCTGAGCTCTTCTGAGAATGTCTTGAACTAGAATAGGATCATAGATCATTGGAAGGGACCTCAGAGATCTTCTAGCCCAGGGGTGTCAAGCTCAATTTCATTGATGGCCACCTCAGCATTGTGTTTGACCTTGGGGGCAGGAGGCATGGCCAACTCAATGTCACTCATGTCGGGGGCACCAGTGGTGGCCCAAGAGGGCTGGAGAATCCATCGAGGAATTTCTCAATGCAATCAAATGCACTTTTGCTAGTAGTTTTTTTGCTATCCCTCTGCCAGCAAAAACAGAACTCAGGAAGGACGCACATGACCCATCCAGATTCTATTTTTGGCTGCGATGGCCTCCTGCAGCCCACTGCCAGTGAAAACGGATCTCAGGAGGCCCCTCCCAAGCTCCACTTTCACTGGAGAGCCACTGTGGGACAGTCCTTCACTGTTTCCAGGGTGGGGCAAGTACCCTGTGGGACAAATCCAGCCCCCAAGACTTGAGTTTGACACCCCTGTTCTAGCCCAATCCCCTGATCATGGCAGGAGCTTCATACCATCCCAGTCAAATTGTCCCAATCAAATTGTCCATTCTGTTGTCCATTCTATTATCCAGTACCCACAACTCTAGGAAGCAAATTCCATTGATTAATTGTTCTCAATGTCAGAAAATTTCTTCTTATTTCTAAGTTGGATCTTTCTTTACCAACCATTACTTCTTGTCCTGCCCTCTGGTGTTTTGGAGAATAAGTTAATCACTTCTTCTCTGTGATAGCTCCTCAAGTACTGGAAGGCAGCTATCATGCCCCCCGCAACCCTTCTCTTTGACAGGCTAGACATATGCAGTTCCTGCAATCATTTATCATCTTTGTTGCTCTTCTCTACACACTTTCCAGGGTTTCAACATCTTTTTTATGTCGTAGTGACTAGAATTGGCATAGCAGAGTATAAATATTGAAGGAAAGGGGGTGGGGGAAAGTGAATAATAAATTAAGTGGTGAAAAGCATGATTGCTTAAATGAAAGCCTAAAATTATAGTTAGTGTTTAGGGTACAGGATATATGAGGCAATTTACAAGATATGCTCCAAATAGGAGTTTGACTTCTATGATTCTCAAAGCAACTTGTATCTTCTTTCAGAAGAATATGCATGTCATGTTTTGAAATTCCACACTCATTTTGTCTTCTGTAGCGCAAGACAGTAAATTTTATCACTTGTTAATACAAAACAAATTCTACTTCACAATATTGTGGAATCTTAGAGAGTTCCTTTCACTGTATCTTCCATTATCTCTTTGGGCGTATTACAGGCAGGGGTGAACTTCTGGGGGTTCCCATGGGTTTGCTAAGATTCTGTGCAGCTTGGAGAACCCCCAAATCCCTCTCCTGGCTGGCCCTGCCCACCCTCCCCACCAGGGGTGGGATTCAATTTTTTTAACAACCAGTTCTGTGGGTGTGGCTTAGTTGGTGGGTGTGGCTTGGTGGTCATGTGACTGGTTGGGCATGGCCAACTCAACATCACTCACATTGAAGCACGCATCTCCTTGCCTGGCCTCTTATGACTGTGGGGATGCTGCAACAGTCGTAAGTGTGAAAAATGGTGATAAGTCACTTTTTTCAGTGCCATTGTAACTTTGAATGGTCACTCCACACAAGCAAAGTACCAGTAAAGAAGTGGGGGGGAAAACTCCAGAGAAGTTCCAGAGACAGGAAGTCTAGTCCTGCCAAGAATGTAATAAGGGTTAATGGAGAGGCAGTTTCTATAAGCAACACCAGAATGTTTCCTTCCTGCCTTCCTTACAGGATTAAGCCAGTAATTTCTTCTAACAATCGGTTCTCTGAACTGCTTAGAATGTTAACAACCGGTTCTAGAGAATAGGTGCGAACCTGTAGAATCCCACCCCTGCTCCCCACCCCTCCCAGGAGTCCCCATGCAGCCCGTTTTAGATGTAGGTAAGTGCAGGGCATGCACAGAGGTTCGGGGAGGGTGAAAAACGGGCGTTCCGGAAGTTCCAGAAGGCTGGAAATGGGCCTGTTTCTGGCTTCCAAAGAGGCTCCAGAGTCCAGGGAGGCTGTTTTCACCCTCCCGGAAGCTTTAGGATGAAGACAAAATTCTGTACTTTGTTTCATACTCTTACTAGGGAGGTGGTTGATCAAGTTTTGTCTACTGAACTCTTTGTTTAGGAGGCAGCTATTGGTACAAAAAAACCTTCTGGTCTTTTTGGACAGCTGCCTCTGACCAATTAACATCATTATTCTTTATGTTCCTAAGAAGGAAATTTCTCTTTCCACCTAAGGACAGGAAACATTATGTCCAAAGAATTCCACAATTTGTTCAGAATAGTGAATATCTTATATAAAACACATTACATTTCTATGAAGCCCCACACATTTGGCAGATCAGTTTGAAGTAATAACCAGATAGTTCCAAAACTATTACTACACATGGAAAATTAAATCCAATCTGCTTTTCCTGCATTTAGTATATTTTCATCTAATTTTAAGAGAAAACAGATTACACAAAAGTGTGAAAAACTGACATATAGTTATGGCTGAAATGGTCATAGGTATAGGAATAATGGAATACTGCATCATTATATTCCCTTTGCTCTTTTCTTTTATCCTTGTTTTTCAGTTGTATACTTCAACTAGCATTGGTGATTGTTTGCAATGCCACTAAAAAAGATATACATTCCAACTCAATTTAAAAAAAAAACCCCTCTTAATTCAAAAGAAAAGTACTAAATATTAATAAAAGATAAATAAAGCCTCTTAAAAGAAGATACCCAAGATGCTAAACTGAAAACAAAACATTTAGCCTTGTTTTCTTTTTTTTTTTTTTTTTAAATAAATTTTATTAAATTTACAATTAAAAACATATCGACATTACATACACAAAAGGGAAAAAAACAAAAAAAGAACATTCGGTCTTACAAACTGGAAAGAAAAGAGAAGAGGAGATGTAAAAGAAAGAAAGAAACAAAGGAAGAGAAAGAGAAAAAAGAAAAAAAGAGATGCATTTAAAAACAGACTGTTTTTAAAAGCCTTGTTTTCTTGTATTTCTTTGATAATCAATTTTTAGAAAATAAGTCTCCATTTATAAAATACAATTATTCTACAGTACTGTTTGGTTAGATAAATTGAATCAAGTCTTCTCACTGTTACCTTAGGAAAATAATACATAGAAAAATAGCATTGAGTTAACAAGAATCTTAAATGAATCAGTTCCCAACTGTAAATTAGATCTACGTAGAATGTTTTTTCACAGTAGGGGAAACCTGACTTCTCTTTAAAGATAGGAAAACCATCTCAGGTACTATTCTTAAATGTATAGTCTGTAAGAGAATCATCAATTACTCAAATGCCTAGGTTTCTCCTTTTGAGATTTCATGAATCAAAACCAGAGTTTCTATCAACATGTTGCAACATGTTTAAACTTCCTAATTTTAACAGCACTAATTCACACAGACTTCCCTAATATGCTCTTTATGATATTGTATATTTTATGGTCCAGTATTCATTTCAGATATCTAGAAAAGTGTGTTAAGGTGTTTTTTAAACACCAGTAGCTCTTTAACATAATGTCACTGATCCTGCCTGTTATATATACTTTAATTTTATTTATTTTAAATGAAAACATACTTCAAAATCCTTCAGCAACGAAGTGTTTCTGACTTTCCAAAAATAAGTCTTCAAATGGCATCAGTTAGCATACATTTACTAGCACAAAGTAGAGGCATGGGGACAATCTAGAACATTTAAACTGCTATTCTTTGATGTTTTTCAAGAATAAATTGTAATGCCACTACTGTATTAGCCCTATTTATAAACCCTTGTATCAAACTAAGGTAACTGAATTTCATATCAAAGCCCCAACTTTTCTAAGAAATGTATTTGCGCCTATGTTACTATGTATCTTTCCAACTCACCCATTAAAATGCAGATTAAATTCATTACATTATATGGTTACTTGTTTTGTGGCTTTGTACATCAGTGAAATCTAGCTAGATTTCATAAACTATGTTTCATAGTTGTATACAACATAGAAATCCAACTAGTTGCAGCTTACTCTGTATGAACTCAGCCTCTATAGCTGGATAGTCATGGCATGTTTTGCCCATTCACAAGTCATCAAGCTGCTTTTAAAGTAATCTGAAAGAATTTATTGTTTCCACTAACAAATCTTATTAGTCAGCTAACAGTCCAGTAGCAACAGAGTTGATCATACACTACAGTTTAGGAGGGATGTTGCAATGTTTATTGTGTTAGCCTTGTGTTTTCTTCTTCTTGAATATACTGTACACAAGTCATATTGGAGGGCTTTTGCTTTTAAAGGCAATCTG
The DNA here is from genome assembly GCF_049901735.1 of Notechis scutatus. NCBI lineage: Eukaryota > Metazoa > Chordata > Lepidosauria > Squamata > Elapidae > Notechis > Notechis scutatus. The sequence goes on along the minus strand of NC_142025.1, from coordinate 33,137,647 downwards.
AAACTATTAAAATAAACCACCGGCAATGATGAATAAGATCATTACTTATTGCACTTTTGAACCTAACTTTAGAATTCAAGTAGGAGATAAAAAATGAAATATTTGAAAACTAGCATTACATAATAGGTAGTTGTACCCTTTTCAATTTAAAATTTTGAGAATTCTAGTCCCAATACAATTTGGGATGGGAAGGGCAGTGAACTATATAAAATGGAAATATCATTAGTACTATACCTTATTTCATAATATAGTACCAAATTATTATTATTATTATTATTATTATTATTATTATTATTATTATTATTATTATTATTATTATTATTATTATTGTTTCAACCACCAACTTTCCGCCACTCCCATTCATTCGCAGTCTGCAAATAACCATTGACCTACCATGCAGGGCTATTATAGTCAAAACACAATAAGCGCATCACATATTTTCAATATTTAATGCAGAGGTTCTGACCAGTTCTGGAGAACCAATAGCAGAAATTTTGAGTAGTTCAGAGAACTGGTGGTAACCTTCCCCTAGGAGTGGGGATGGAATGGAGATTTTATAGTATTCTTCCCCTGCCACACCCACCAAGTCACACCCACCAAGCCATGCTCACAGAACCTGTAGTAAAAAATCCCACCACTGATTTGACAGGATTATATAAAAATTTGACAGGATTATATAAAAATTATTGCCATTAATTCAACTGAATAAAGTGAGTATCCAAAACTCACTGTAAGACAGGGCCTGTTGAAATTGATATCTAAATAAATGTAATTACATTCAGATACATAAGCAAAGCAAAAATATTAAAGTCTTAAAGAAACCAGGTAGAAGAAAGTCATTCTACAGCAAAATGAACTGGATGTGCTGAAACTTGATTGACATGTTGGGTTTATGCAAATAAGATTTAGAACAAAAAGTGCTTCACATCTCAAAATATTAAAATTTATTATCCAAGAATTCTGTAGAATTATTTTTGGTTGATTAAATTGGCACATCCAAATTTATAGATATCTATATCCCTTTTTAGAATTACTGTGCGTATTTTTTTACAGGCCTACTTCATGATCCAATAGCTTCCTGCTATTAACATTTAATCAGAATGTTCCTTTAAGTAGTCTAAATCTGGACATATGTATCAAATGACTCACTAAAATAAACATATTGTGGGAAATAAGCATATGAATCGCATGTATTCTACCAACTGCTACACTAGAACAAGGCTGAACCATGTTTGCACAGTTGATCAGCGTCTATGCGTTCTTGCTTGCATGAAAGAAACTGTACTCAGAAAGACATTTGGGCACAGGTTTCATACATTTCCATACAATTATTAAAGAAAACTACTTTCCCAGGATGAAAGTACATTTTTCTAAACTTTTAAAAATTTATGAATCTGTATGAAATTGCAAAAATGATCAACAGATCATTAAGAGAAAATGTGTTTGATGGACTGAATGCACAAATAAAACACAGGAAATAGTCACAAATTATTTACTTAGAACTGATTATAAGCTGATTATAAGAAATAGGCACTGAATGCAAATGTAATGTTACCTTACATTATTTTGTATCATTGAAGACTGATATATTGTGCCTTAATTACAATTTTTTCTCTATGACCACTTTTGTAAGAATCTAACTTAAGCAACACCTTTCATACTCACCATAGGAATCCTAAGTGCATGCTATATAAAGATATTCACCAAAACATATGATCAAAATATATACTTTCCAGCTCAAAACTTGAATTCAATGTATTATTCTCAAGCATACTTTAGTGCAAACACATTTGCTATTAACCGTGTATTTAACAAAGTAGAGGTATTTTATAAAGAACCTGCCTATTGAACTTCATATATGAATTAATTATGCTTCTTTTTTGGTACTAATTGTTTAAATAGTAAACAAATTCTAGTGGTTCTAGTGGTTAAGACGCCAGACTACAAAGGGGGTGACCATGAATTCTCACCTTAGCCAGAAAAGCCAACTGGGGACCATGGGCCAGTCACTTTCTCCCAGCCCAACTCACCTCACAGGGTTGTTGCTGTGGGGAAAAAAATGGAGGAAGGTCTGCTGGATATGTTTGCTACCTGAACTATTTGTAAAAATAATAAAAGGAGATTCAAATAAATATTTGTTTTATTTAAAAATTCAATCATGTTTATTAATGTGCACTTTATTAAAAGTAGATAATTCAGGAAGAGCTGGTCTAATAACCTAGGTGTTAAATACAATTTTTCCCAAACACATTAAATATGAACTTTTAAAAGTCTTCATAGTGTTCACAACTAAAAGGTTAAAGTTTACCTGTTATTGGTAAGTAATTAAGAAGCAAGCACATTCAATGCAGAACAATCATTTAATTCAGAAATATATAGTATACCACAGATTTCTAAATAGGTTTATTGCTGCAAAATCTTTTCAAGCCATTGCATAACTAATCAATGCTATAAGAATTTCAAATTTAATAAAGGTTTACATTCAAAGGCAATAATTAAACTTCAGTCTTTTAGCATCACCAATATACACAATCACTAAGATAACTTGAAATAACAATTTACAGCATTTTGTCAAGTGTCCTCTTTTAGATTTCTATCAAAGAGGACAAGTAAATAACAACCAGATGCTGTGCTATTTAAAATATCAGAAACTAAGTTTCAAACTAAGGCCAAGTTTAAAAAGAACTAAGTTTTTGTTCAAATACAGGAATATACTTAGTGCTTTTTCATAACTACTAAAGAAGTGCCACTTTCCCATAAGAGTTGCTTTCAGCTTTTCCATCCCATTTTGTTGAAAGCAGCTGGCAGTGACGTGTCCACCTGAGTTTCAGGAGTTCTTCGTTAACTCCTTGGTCGCTGTAGCCCCTGAAGAGAAAGTTCTGTAGTGCACTGACTTCTATTATAATCAGAGTCAAAGTGTCACAGAACTTTCTTTCTAGAAGCCAAAACTTTTTCTACTACAGAAGCTTCATCAGCCGCAAGGCAAGGCATCCATTTCTTGTCCACTACAACAGAAATAAAGGGGGGAAGCATTTATTATTCAAAAGGAAAGTACACAAATTGATATTTTTTTTAAAAAGCAAAGCATTTGAGCAGTCCCAGTTTCCAACTTATGTGTATTCCATCTTTGGACCCAAAATAGCAGCCAAATTATTGCAATCAGACAATTATTCCCATCTGGGTTCCTCAAAGATTGCTGGTTTAGTCTCAGGTATGTTCCAGTCAGCTGCCACATGAGATGCCACGACAGATTTCCGCATTGGTAACCGATGGCACGATGGAAGCAAAAACTAGCCCCCATAAGCTCTAGGGACTGAGTTTGCTTCAGGAAGAAGGTAATAGTTATGTGGAAGATCCCATTAGGCCACGTAGGCATACACCACGGGGACAAAAGTATACAACACCTAAGGAAGAATACCCATGCCTTCTTTCTGCTCTCTACTAGAAGCTCCGAAAATCGAAACTAACTCTAGAAAGCAAAAACCGCAACCAAATGAAGAAACAGGAAGCCCACCTGCTTCTCTCTATACAGTGATCCAGATGTAAAGGAGAGAAGGGGATCCCCTGCATCCAGGAACCGACTTGCTCCTATCCCTATTCCAAATGACCTTAAGCATGCCCAGGCGACAAAGGGAGCATTGCCTGCAAAAAACCCCGCATCGGCTCAGGAGGCAAGCCCACCACGCTGTGCAATAGGGGGTGGTGGGTGGTTAAGGAAAAGGAACTCACCCACTTCGCCTCCTTGTCACCTGGAGCAACTGGGACGCCCAATGCAACAGGTCCGTGCAGTGCCTCCTCCAAGTGGTCTTGCTGCAGCAGCGCTCGCCTTTCCCTGCAGAAAGAGAAATAGGAACAGCCCGGCGGATGATATGTAGCGGAGCTGCCGCGATTCGGACTTCTCCCGGCTGTGCCGCAGCCTCCTCTTCCGATCCGCGGTTGCAACAGCGGCGGCTGCTACGGCAACGGAGCGGCAGCTTAACCAGTGCCCCTCCTGCCGTCGCGTTCGCCGTCGTTGCCCATTCCTTCTTCGCGCTCTCTCTCCATTGCTCTGCTTCCTCCGTCTGCCTGCTCGCAAATGCCCGGTTTCCGCGAGCTCCGCTCCATTTTGACTTTTGCCGACGTGGAAATTTTGGGTTTGGAGACGAGCTGCGTTCTTATTGGCTGGCGGAGGACGGGGTCGGAGGTCATGGTTGCTGTAGCTGCTCCGCGCCAAGGAGTCTATCTCTTTTTTATCTATCTCAGACAGTGGAAAGAAAGGGGCGGTACAGGAACCGGAGCCCCAAGATCGCGCTGACCCGATCAAGGCTGAATGAAGTGCGAGGGGGAGGCAGCACCTGCGCGAACTATGAGCGCCTCCCTCGCCCCCTGAGCTGTCCCACCGGGAGAGCTACCAAGGCATGGGGGAGAGGAAAGGCTAGGACGATATGATATGGGTGGTCAGAGACCGAAAAAGCTCTGTCCGTGCTTTAAGATGTCCTGGGACTCGGTAGGGAGGATCGGAGAAGCAGCACTGCTGGAATGATGGGGGAAACTCACTTAGGGGCAAAGGGCACAGAAGAAACTGGGTGCCGCAAGCTAACCTAAAGCAAGGTGGCCAAAAAAAGTTGCCTTATGCCAGGATTTGGGGATCTAGGTGGACTCTAGGTGTCTTAGTGCAGGGGTCACCAACCTTTTGGACCCCAGGGACCACCAAACTCATAATTTTAATTCCCACAGACCACTAATATGAATTTTGACTGATGGTGGCTTGCTGACAGTGGGAAAGTTGGTTCCATATTCCAGAGCTGCGGTAGTCACAGGACTGGTTGCTCTTCTATCCAGGTGCACCAGCCTGCCATGGACTGGAAGAGCCGCTCCAGGATGACCAAAGGGCCAGTCTCTTGACTACTGCAGCTCTGGAATATGGGGCCGGCCCATGGTGGGATTGGAAATCTCTGCCATAGGGGGTGGCACGTTTAATGTGCAAATTTGTGGGTGGTGCAATATGCAAAAAGCAGTGCAGCCCTCGCCGGCCAGGACAAGGTAATAGTGCTGTTGTGGCAAGAGGGGGGCGATGGCCCATGCGGGTCGAAGCAGTGATGGAGATGGCTGGAAGATGTGGGAGCGCCACGCTACTTGCATTTGCGCAGCATCAGCATTCTGCCTTCGTTCGACAAGCCCGGCCAAATTTTCCCACGCTGCTCATGCTTAGCGCTTTGACTCCCAGGAACAGGAGTTCGGCCAAAATTGTGTCTCACTTGAGGAGTGCTCACAGAAGCAGCGTGGGAAACTTTGGCCGGGCTCTTGAGATGAGAGTGACTCGGGCTGCTTCTCTCGGCAAGCACTCCTCAAGAGAGAGAGAGAGAGACGGTTTTGCAGGTAGCTTGGCCGAACTCCTGTCCCTGGGAGTCAAAGCGCTGAAGCGCGAGCAGTGTGGGAAACTTCAGCCAGGTTCCTCGAGTGAAGGCAGAATGCTGATGCCACACAAATGCAAGTAGCATGGTGCTCCCGCACCTTCCAGCCATCTCCACTGCCGCTTCAGCCCGCCTGTGCGGCCACCCTCCTCTTGCCACAACAGCACCATTACCTCATCCTGACCGGCAAGGGCTGCGCTGCTTTTTGCATGTTGCACCACCCACAAATTTTCATATTACATGTGCCACCCCCTACAGGGGAGATTTCCAACCCCACCACGGGCTGGTCCTATATTCCAGAGCTGCAGTAGTCACAAGACTGGCCCTTTGGTCATCCCAGAGCAGCTCCTCCAGTTCATGGCAGGCCAGTGCATGCGGGTGGAGGAGCAGCTGCTCCGGGATGACCAAAGAGCCAGTCCTGTGACTACTGCAACTCTGGAATAGCGGACCAATTTTCCCACCAACATCAACAAGCCACTGTCAGTCAAAATTCATATTAGTGGTCCACGGGATTTAAAATTAATGAGTTTGATGGTCCCTGAGGTCCAAAAGGTTGGCGACCCCTGCTCTAGACCCTACTATAATAAACAAAAAACAGTCTACTACTACCAGTCCTAAGTGCCCATAGAATCTCTGCCACTGGAATTTACTTTGGCTGTTAGAACCTCTACTTTGGGAGCGCACTCCAAAAAGGGAAAAACAACGTAACATCCTATGAAGTTTCTTGGCCAAGGTGACTACAGGAAACACCCACAGGGGCTAGGTGCTGATGATAATTCCTCACACCAGGAGAATCTGATTTTAGTATAACCTATTGTATGAATGTGACACTATGGTTTGGGCCTCTGTTCTACAATATGGACCAACTGTGGCTTATAAGGCAAATCCTGACTTAGTTTTGTAGATCAGCCTACAAAAGGTGTTTTCTTTTCCCTTATATATCAGAGTGTAGTTTGAATCTTCCCATTTTTTTGGAATGCAGTACAGTTTGTTCTTAAGCATTTTATTTATTTACAATGCTTTATCTCCACTTGCAATTCCATGTCTTAAGTTTCAAAATACCACACCTGTAAGTACAGATAGTCCTTGATTTATGACCACAATTGGGCCCCAAATTTCTGTTGCTGAGACAGCTGTTAAGTGTGTTTTGTTCCATTTTGCGACTTCTTGCCACAGTTAAATGAATCACTATAGGTGTTAAGTGAGTAGCCACAATTGTTAAGTGAAACTGGTTTCCCCATTGACTTCGCTTGTGACCCTGGGAGACTGCAACCATCATAAACATGAACCAGTTGTCAAGCATCTGAATGTAAATCACATGACCATGGAGATGCTGCAGTGGTTATAAGCGTGAAAATGGTCATAAATCACTTTTCAGTGCCACTAATTCCAAACGGTCACTAAATGAACTGTTGTAAGTCAAGTATTATATTCTACACCTGTATTGTAGAAGGAAATCAGTTTCCCTAGGAATGGATAACAGGGTTGCTATTTGTGCTGAGAACTGTTTTCCAGAATTAAGGATCCTTTATTCCCCACAGCCAAGTTTCCTTCTTGACAACTGTGTGCGTAGCAGACAAATTACAGGTCCATATCCAGATTGCATTAAACCATAAGCACTTTAATTTTTTGCTTAACATGTTATGTGAATACTTCACTACAATTTGTAAAACATGGTGTATGAGCTTATTATTCTTTATTCAATAAAGAATCAGTTTGCCTTAAAGCATCAAACTAGGAATTGGTAGACCATGAATTCTAGTACTGTCTTAAGCATGAAAACCAGCTAGATGATTTTGAGCCAATCACTCTTTCAGTCCAATCCACTTCAAGGTTGTTGTTGTTTGTGAAGTAAATAGAGGAAAAAGGTGTATGTATTTTTATCATCTTGAGATATTTAGAAAAATATTAAAGGTGGGATATAAATAAATAAACTGCAGTTAAACATGGCATAGCAAAGTGCAAAAATAATCAACCATATACCTCTCCTCTCAGATATTAAATCTAAAAAGGTAGTTTTGGCAGAAAGGTTAGCTGCAGTTCTACTACTTTTAAGTTTCATCATTGCTGAAATCTTATAATTTTTGGTCAGAGAAAAATGAGCAACCCCCCCCCCATGACGTTATTGCTGGTAATATCAGCAATTCCTTAAACATACATTTATGCGTCTCTGGCTATGTTTGCTTAAATAATGCTTGATTAGAACATAGCTCTTTAATAAACAAAAGTTTGTTTACAGAAAATAAGACGTGCAATGTATTTCTGGGTTTTATCTAACTTCCAGTCAGACACAACATTCTTGATATAGAAAATGATACACTGTAGATAGAGACGTTGTGTCTTTTCATTGTTAGAAAGAAAGATAGAGAATTAGAAGGTATATAGAATAATATCTGGAAATTTAAATAATGCCATTTCATGTAAAAGAAAATTCAGAAGAAAAATCAGTACCAATTATTGTGTTGATTAGTGTTTCTACCCATAAAAGAATAAAGATAGGCTATTTATTATTTATAAAATTTATTCCCAATTCACAAATTGCAATCCCAGCAGCTAACATTGGATTAAAACCACATAACAAAACAGCTAATATACAGAAAACTGGAGAGAAGGAACAAGAAATTAATAAGATCAGAATGTACAGGTGGTCATTGACTTATAACAGTTCATTTAATGACAGTTCAAAGTTACGACACTTTAAAAAGTGACATGACAATTTTTCACACTTATGACCACTGCAGCATGTCCATGGTCACGTGATTTTTCATTTGGATGCTTGACAACTGATTTACAAGACCAGTTGCAGTGTCCCAGAGTCATGTGATCAACTTTTGCGACCTTCTGACAAGGGAAGTCAATGGGGAAACCAGATCTTGTTAACTGTTCTATCATGTTACTAATTTAAGAACTGCAGTGATTCACTTAACAAGTGTGTCAAGAAAAGTCTTAAAAAGGGGCAAAACTCACTTAACAAATTTCTCACTTAGCAATATAAATTTTGGGCTCAATTGTGATTGTAAGTTGCGGACTACCTGTACTCTCGTTCCACGGCCATTTACCAGAAAGACTTATCCAATGTCCTAGCCCATACCGAAGTTTTTAAAATCTTCCGAAAAATGTTGGAACCATCCAAATCTCAGAAGACATGCTCTTCCAAAGGGCAGGCAGTGCCACAGAGGAGACACTCCTGGCTCGCATTAGATAACTTTGTTTCCTAGAGAGAGCCTAAAGCATGCCCAGTTTGTTGTGGGACAGGTAAATATATTTAGAGTTCTGCAGTCCTGCAAATAAAACATTATGCAATGAATGGCTTGATAGGTAATAACAAGGACTCTGAATTGCATCCAGAAGCCTACAGGAAGCCAGTGCTGCTTGCAAGATAGTGGTGTTCCAAGAGTTCACAAAAAGAATACCGTGTTTCTCATATAATAAGGCTGGGTCTTATTTTTTTTTGAGCCCCCAAAAAATGGCTAGGCTGTCTTTTCGGGGGTGACTTAATTCCCCCCCTTGCATCTTTGGGTGGGCGGGTGGCGATGGCTTGGATGTTGACCTCGGCATTGGTGGGGCACTTCGTATCGGGGTCAACGCAGGCAGCACCATATCCGGGTGTGCAACAAAAGTACTTCCTAACGGCAAGCCCCCCCCCACCATTCCCCCCCCCCATTTCACATGTTTTAATATAGGCCTTAATTTGGGGGGAGGGGCTTAATTTCATTTCATGCCTATAAAACATGCTGGGACTTCCTATTGGGGGAGGCCATATTGTTGGAGAAACAGGGTAGATAGATGAATCATCCCAGGTCTCACCAAAGATCATCTAAAAATGTAATCAATGCAGTCTCAATACTATATCTCAGTCTGAAACCCAACTGAAAAGCATCTAGAAAATCTGCTTCCTTCAGCACCCTCTGGATATCAAAACAGACCACCTCAATAAAAAAGATAAAGGTTTCCCCTGTCCAGTTGTGTACGACTGGTGCTCTTCTCCATTTCCTAGCTGAGGGACCCAGCATTGCTCAAAGATGCTTCCATGGTCATATGGCCTGCATGGTACGCCAAGGTGCATGGAAAACTTACCTTTCCACCAGTGGTGGGATTCAAATTTTTTTACTGCCAGCTCTGTGGGTGTGGCTAGGTGAGCATGGCCATGTGACTGGGTGGGCATGGCTGGTTTTTTTTGTTTGTTTGTTTTGCAGTTACCCCCACCCCACCCATTTTGGGGGCCTTCTGGGCCTCAGAAGAGCCTCGGGGAGGCATTTTTGCTCCCAGAAGGCTTTTCTGGGGCTCAGGAAGAAAAAAAAAACCGGAGCATGAGAGGGGCATGCAGCAGCACCCTCCACACTTCATTTTGGGGCCTTCCTGGCCTCAGAAGAGCCTCTGTGGGGGGGGGGGTTTGCTCCTAGAAGGCTCCTCTGAGGCTCAGGAAGGCAAAAAAATGGAGAGGGGGCTGAACTCCATTTTTTGCCTTCCTGGGCCTCAGCAAGGGGAATCCCGGCACAGCTGATCGTATGACAGCTGATTGTCGGGGAGGGAAAAAAAATAAATGCTTTAAGGAGCCAGTGCCAGGTGGGTGGGGTGAGCGAGCATTGAGCGGGTAGGGCTAGCGAGCCAGCGGTGACCAGGTGACTGTATCAGGTATTGCCAGCCAGAACTTACTACCGGTTCAGCAACCCACACCAAATCCTTGCTACCGGTTCGCCCGATACAGTGCAAACCGGCTGAATAAAACCACTGCTTTCCACCAAAGAGGTAACTACTTACCTTTGCATGTTTTCGAACTGCTAGGTGGCAGGGCTAGAATGGGTGCTCACCTTGTCACTGTATGCTTGGGTCTCAAACTGCCAACCTTCTGGTCAAGAAGCCCAGCATCTCAACCGCTAGGTCCCTATGCCCTTTACTTTCTTGGTAACCTTCCCATTAAAAGGAATACAGGATGAACTATTTCATTGTCCGTAGAATTGGCTCAAGTAATTATTTACTCAGTAATTACCTGTTTAAAAGTCAGCAGAACCATTCATTGGGATTCCATTCACCACCACCTGAGTCCAGCTGATTGTAATACACAGGTGGTTACATACTTACTTCAAGGATTCTATCCATTTCCTTAGGGCCAACAGGTTTGAACTCTTCTAGATAATCAAGCCAAACTGCATTTCAGTCAATTCCAAAAATCTGCTATCAGAATACGAATCAAAATTTATCTGACTTTATTCAACAGATGTCTTCAATAGTTTTCATCATAATCTTGCAAATGTTCCATTAGGCCCATTCAGAGGAATCAGGTCACCTTGAACGGAACCACTGGCTGGCTACCTGTGAATACAATAAAAATGAAGAATCTTTACATTTTTTTGTTCTGACTTCATGAGGTTAAATTGTTTAATATTAAGTTTTTAATCTGTAGTTAATTGGATTCTTTCTTTGTTTCCCTCCAGCAGGACACTCTTTCACCATCTGGGGTTCCTTTGAAAGCCAAGGAACTCTCTGGGATCCAAAGATATGGAAAATTTACACAGATATGGTCCAATCTAAGACCACAGTCTCCTCTTTTCAAACAGTACCTGGGGCCTTGACTGAACCATGCATCAGAGCCTTAGGGACAATCCAAGTTATACATGGAAATAAGTGGGGGTCCATTAGTGTGAGGCCACAGAGAACTCCAAGGCTATTAGAATGTGAACTGACCATAATCAGGATTTACAACATCCTTCAGGACTAAATCACATCACTGCCCCAACACAAAAACAAGGATTTATGTGTGATTGTTGTTGTCTTCAGTAATGTAGTTCAGGCCTATATTTGCCATGGCCTGACTTATATCATTAACTCCTAAATTGCGTCAGACTCAGATTCCAGGAAGGCAGATTAAAGTCCCCCAATATAAGTCCAAAGCCAATCCATTCATCAAGCTCAACTAGGGAAGCTACTATGTAGAGGAAAATATGCTACAGAGGCAGTAATTTCCCCTAGTCTCTAAAATTCAAAATTATCAATAGCGTCTCCCAATGAGTTTCTTTGAATTTTTTTATTTTTTTATTTATTTATTATTTGATTTGTCAGTTGCTTACAAGATACAGGTATAAGAATAAATATAGTTTTGAATACATGAGATAGATCCTTATAAGAAAAATAAAAAAACAATAGGACAGGGACGGCAGGCATGATTAGTGCACTTATGCATGCCCCCATAGGTCTGACTGTAATCCCCCTACCAATTCTGCATTATGATTATGGCTGGTGATATACTCAGAACCAAAGTGAGAATTTCTTTATGCTAACTAGGTTTAGGTAATTAAGTTGAATTGAATTGAATGCTCTATTTCAGGGGTCCCCAACCACCGGTCCCTGGACCGGTACCGGTCCGTGGAACAATTTCTACCGGGCCACCGGTTTGCTGGGTACCACCATCTTGTTTTGATGAAAAAGTGCTTCCGGTGAGCTTTTCCGGGTAGAAAGCGGTGTTTGGGTGCTGAAAGAATCCTTGCGCCTTAGTTTCATCGGGGAGGGGGGGCGGCTTCGAACAAAACTAAGGCGTGAGGATTCTTTCAGCACCCATGGCAAGGCAAGCCAAGCGACCGTCCCAAAGCCATCGCGAAGCCCATTGACACAGGTACAAAGGAGGAGTTGAAGGTGGCGGGGACAAGCAGGGGACTTGCCATGCGTGCCTTGCCATGCGTGCTGATGCCGGTACCGGGCCACGGATGATTTTGTGATGCCGGTACGGGCCGCGGATGATTTTGTGATGCCAGTACCGGGCCGCGGCACAAAAAAGGTTGGGAGCCACTGCTCTATTTGACCAAGCATGATTAGACACTCAAGGAATTTGTCTCCTGTACAGAAGCACTCAACATACATGCAAAGTAACAGCGAGAATAATACTAATAACAAAAAAAATTAAAGAGGGAAGTAAGTAAGATAATAAGGACAAGTTTTCAGTAGGTAATTTAAAAGGTCTTCAGAGATATTTTTTACTTGATAAATACACTGCTCAAAAAAATAAAGGGAACACAAAAATAAGACATCCTAGATCTGAATGAATGAAATATTCTTGTTAAATACTTTGTTCATTACATAGTTGAATGTGCTGACAACAAAATCACAAAAAAATATCAATGGAAATCAAATTTAGCAACCCATGGAGGTCTGGATTTGGAGTTACACGCAAAATTAAAGTGGAAAAAAACACTACAGGCTGATCCAACTTTGATGTAATGTCCTTCAAAAAAGTCAGAATGAGGCTCAGTAGTGTGTGTGGCCTCCATGTGCCTGTATGACCTCCTACAATGCCTGGGCATGCTCCTGATGAGGTGGCGGATGGTCTCCTGAGGGATCTCCTCCCACACCTGGACTAAAGCATCCCCCAACTCCTGGACAGTGTGTGGTGCAATGTGGCATTGGTGAATGGAGCGAGACATGATGTCCCAGATGTGCTCAATTGGATCCAGGTCTGGGGAACGGGCGGGCCAGTCCATAGCATCAATGCCTTCATCTGCTGACACACTCCATCCACATGAGGTCTAGCATTGTCTTGCATTAGGAGGAAACCAGGGCCAACCACACCAGCATATGGTCTCACAAGGGGTCTGAGGATCTCATCTCGGTATCTAATGGCAGTCAGGCTACCTCTGGCGAGCACATGGAGGGCTGTGCAGCCCCCTAAAGAAATGCCACCCCACACCATTACTGACCCACTGCCAAACTGGTCATGCTGGAGGATGTTACAGGCAGCAGAACATTCTCCATGGCATCTCCAGACCCTGTCACATCTGTCACATGTGCTCAGTGTGAATCTGCTTTCATCTGTGAAGAGCACAGGACGCCAGTGGCAAATTTGCCAATCTTGGTGTTCTCTGGCAAATGCCAAACATCCTGCATGGTGTTGGGCTGTAAGCACAACCCCCACCTGTGGACGTCGGGCCCTCATACCACCCTCATGAAGTCTGTTTCTGACCGTTTGAGCAGCCACATGCACATTTGTGGCCCACTGGAGGTCATTTTGCAGGGCTCTGGCAGTGCTCCTCCTATCCCTCCTTGCACAAAGGCGGAGGTAGCAGTCCTGATGCTGGCTTGTTGCCCTCCTACAGCCTCCTCCACGTCTCCTGATGTACTGGCCTGTCTCCTGGTAGTGCCTCCATGCTCTGGACACTACACTGACAGACACAGCAAACCTTCTTGCCACAGCTCGCATTGATGTGCCATCCTGGATGAGCTGCACTACCCGAGTCACTTGTGTGGGTTGTAGACTCCGTCTCATGCTACCACTAGAGTGAAAGCACCTCCAGCATTCAGAAGTGACCAAACCATCAGCCAGAAAGCATAGGAACTGAGAAGTGGTCTCTGGTCACCACCTGCAGAACCACTCCTTTATTGGGGATGTCTTGCTAACTGCCTATGCTTTCCACCTGTTGTCTATTCCATTTGCACAACAGCATGTGAAATTGATTGTCAATCAGTGTTGCTACCTAAGTGGACAGTTTGATTTCACAGAAGTGTGATTGACTTGGAGTTACATTGTGTTGTTTAAGTGTTCCCTTTATTTTTTTGAGCAGTGTATATGTTTCTTCATTCAAAAGACTTGTACTAAGAACTGGTTTGTAACCATGCCCTAAAATAGTCTGTGTGCTTACTGAGGTTTGAGTATGAGTAGACATACTAGTACAAAACAAAGCTTATATGGTTACAGTTTCAGCTTTCTAAGGCGTTGGTTCCTTTGGTTATTGTAGTTATATTTCTCACTCAGACCACCATCAAAATAATTTTTAGTTGAATTCTAAGTTCCTGGCCAATGCCATTTTCTCTAACTAAATTTTATTATATCTCCTTTATCTTATTCATTTTATAACTTTTAGAAAGAAGCTAAAATTGTAGTTCTAAGTACAAATATCAGGAAATAAGTCCCATTGGAATCCATAAGATAAGACAGTAGCACTGTTGGTCCTTCCGGTTTGGGCTTCTTCGGTGATGGACCGAAATCCACAATCGTGCAGTTTCGATCCGTGCTCACTGTCAGAGCACCCTGATCTTTTGGATTCGGGACTGAAGCCACCCCGTAGAGGTGGTGAAGAGTGGGGAGACCACCAGCTGAGTTGAGGGGAGCCGCATCTCTCCTCCTCGGCTGGCCATTACTCCCTTTCCTGAAGGCGATTGCAGCTGTGATCAGAAATGGCCACCTCAAAGAGGAACCCGACTAGACAAGATTGAGCAGGAAGGAAGACAAAGGGGAGAGCTTGACAGACTGGGCTAAGTAGAGACAATATCTATGCAAGGTACCCTAGAACTAAAAGTATTAAGAGCGTTATTCCTAAAAGAAGATTTTTAAAGCAGCAGAGAAGAGAGGGGAAAAGGAAAAATTATTTTTTTTCTTTCTCACATTGACAGTTACAATCGGATTTGAATGTTAAAAAGAAGAAATTTAAGTAAGAAATTAATATACTTTGACACTAACAGGTAATTTTAAACTGAAATTAAAGTGTCAAAGAGAAAATAAAGATTTTCTGGATACTCTAAAGCCCTCAAAAGGAGGAAAGTGGGAGGAAAAAAAGACAGGGTGGAACTTGGAAACAACAGAGTGCCACTTGGAAATAAAAGGAATTAACAGTGAAATTTTAAAAAGACTTCCAAAAGATATATTGTAACTGAAACTTTGTTAAAAGATAACAGAGCCTCCGGGAAGGAAAAGTGGAAGAAAGAAGCAAGAAGAAACAGTTTTGGATTACTTGGTTATTTTTGGAATTTTGGGTGTTGGATTTTTAGCGGTTTGAATTAAAATCAATCGGGTGGTTGTTTAAAAGTGTTTAAAATGGCAGTACTCCTTGAGGAATTGAAAATGGAACTTTAAAAAATGAAAGAAGAGTCACAAGAGGGAGGAGGATCCTTTGGCTTAGCACTTCAATTCTTAGAAATGGAGATTTTGAACTATGGAAAACAACAAATGTTTGAAGAATAAGAAGGGTTGGACAAAGAAGAATACATCTTTAATGATCAAACAATGCAATGTGGGGCAAAATGGAAAAGGGGGGGGAAAGGAGTTAAAAATTCAAGATTTGAGGAAACAACTAAGAAAAAGAATAGTTGAAAAGTAAACACAACATTAGGAGGAAGCAGAAGAGAGGATTACAGAAGGGAAAATCAGAGAGAGGGGAACAAAAAGGGTGGTGAGAAAAAAAGAGGGGACGAAGATTTTACAGAAAAAAAGGAAAAAGATTTTACAGAAGACAATGTTGAAAAAGCACTATGCAATCTAAAACCATCTCTATATATTGGACCGGACGGAATATGTGCCTACTTCTTAAAAAAGCTATCCACTGCCATAGCAGAACCTCTAAGCATAATCTTTGAAAAAATCATTCAGGACCAGCTCCTTGCCTAACCTATGGTCACAAGCCACGGTCATCCCCATCTTCAAAAAGGGAGACCCCCAGCCTAGTTGAAAATTACAGACCAATCTCCTTATGCTGTGTCACCTGTAAAATCATGGAATCAATTATTAACCAATCCATTATCCTCCACTTAGAGACAGACAACCTACTCTCTAATAAACAATTTGGTTTCAGAAAAAAACTATCCTGTAATCTGCAACTCTTACACTGCAAAAACATATGGACTACACAACTCAATCAGGGCAAAACAATAGACGGAATCTACATAGACTTCTGTAAAGCCTTTGATTCAGTGGTACATGACAAACTACTCCTAAAACTAAAATCTTGTGGTATCTCTGGACAACTGCATCACTGGATAGAAGCATTCCTGTCAAATAGACACACAAATGGTCAAAACTGGGAGTGTCCTATCAAATTCTGTACCTGTCAATAGTGGTGCCCCCAAGGCGGTGTTCTAGGACCAACTCTCTTCATGCTCTACATAAATGACCTCTGTGATCATATTAAGAGCAACTGCGTTCTCTTCGCTGATGATGTAAAGCTGTTCAATACCACAAACAATACTGCTACCCTTCAAAAAGATCTTGACTATGTATCAGAATGGTCAAAGAAATGGCAACTTCAAATCTCAACCAATAAATGCCCTGTCTTACATATTCAATTAAAAAAAACAGAAAATAAAATACAAGCTGAATAGTCAAGACCTTGTGTCAGCTGGTGCTCCATTCAAAATCCAAATAAGAAATACTTAGACTCCTTTAATCAGAGAAAAGATATCTTTTACTGGAAATCAAGTGGTAGCAACAAAATAATTCTGAATCTGAGAAAATGGGCGCATAAATCACATATACAAAGTAATGGCAACGTTCCCACTCCCAATAGTTCAATTGGTTTATCCAATTAAAAGTTGTGTATATCATCATGTGGGCATCTCCACGTGGTGATGAGGCTTCTGTCCATTGACCTTGACATAGATTGATAAAGAGTTGCAGCTGCGCATAGCATAGAATAGAAACCTAAGCAAGAATGTACCCCCCCCCAGTTTATACAGTTCTGGTTTGTAACACCTCCAGCTCACTTCCCATAACCATTCTCCCCCTCCTCCCCCCATTACTTATGGCAGCCGAAATATGCAAAGCAAAGGGAGAAAATCTTGAAGGCTGACACCTTGTTGATGATCCAAGCTCTGTAAAGGACCTTGGAATATTCATCTCTTATGATCTCAGTGCGAGAGCCCACTGTAACTACATAGCCAAAAAGGCATTAACAGTTGTTAACCTAATCCTACGTAGCTTTTTCTCTGGTAATATCACACTACTAACTGGAGCATACAAAACATTTGTTAGACCAATACTCGAATACATCTCATCAGTCTGGAACCCACATTATGTATATGATATTAGCACAGTTGAGAAAGTCCAGAAATATTTCACAAGAAGAGTTCTCCACTCCTCTACTCGTTGTAGAATACTTATGCCACCAGACTTGAAATTCTAGACCTAGAAAACCTTGAATTATGCCATCTTCTGTCTGATCTAAGTATGGTATATAAAATCATACATTGCAATGACTTACCTGTCAATGAATACTTCAGCTTCAACCATAACAACACAAGAGCACACAATAGATACAAACTCAAGGTTAACCGCACCAAAGTTGATTGCAGGAAATACGACTTCAGCAACAGAGTGGTCAATGTCTGGAATACTCTACCTGACTCTGTGGTTTCTTCCCCAAACCCCAAAAACGTTAACCTTAGACTGTCTACTATTGACCTCACCCCTTTCCTAAGAGGTCTGTAGGGGGCATGCATAAGCGCACCAACGTGCCTACCATCCCTGTTCTATTGTTTCTTTTATTTTTTCTTATATATAACCATGTCATGTGTTCATAACTATGTATATACTATTATCTTGTAAGCGATTGACAAATCAAAATAAATAAAATAAATAAATAAAGGGAGAATCAGAGAGAGGGAGACAAAAAGGGTGGTGAGAAAAAGAGGAGAAAGATAAAAAGGAAAAGAAGTTATAAGGGACAGAAACAGGAGATAAAGAAACAGGGGAAACGTATAAGGATTAAAGGTATTAGCCTACTTAAAAGACATAGAGATAATGGTTAAAATATAAATTAAAAGAGAGGATTCTGCAAGGGTAAAAGAGATAGTGTTATATTAGAAATAGTAATGAGCTAGAAAATATGAAACATAGGTGATTAAAGTGAAAGACAAAACTGGTATTGTTATGTAATGGAATGCTTACTAATAATTAAATGTAATAAAGAGAGACAGGGAATAAAAGTAAAAGAAGTGGAAATAAGAGGAAGGAATGAAAATACTTTAATTGTTCTTAATGATTTATAAAATACAATTGAAAAGAAATGTGAAAGATTTATAATAAAATCAATATCAGTTGCCAGGATGAATTTGAATAGAATAACCATTTTATTCATTATTTTTATATATTTTTTCTTTTTTTAGAATTAATGTGTATTCTTAAGGGAAAGTACCAAGTGGAATTCGGTTGATAAGAGTTATATGATATGAAATAGATATTTGGAACTGAATGTTATAATTGTATAATATATAATATATAAATTAAATTGTATAATATATAATATATAAATTAAAATGTTTAATGAGATCTGAAAGGATGATAATTATAAGATTTAAAGGTGACACACTCTACTTGGTAATCATAGAGGAAATCTTGCTTTTTAATGCCTGGAAGGGGAGGGAAATATCTTTTTTTTCCTTTCCCTTTCGGGATGATGATGGAAAAAGAATATATGAAATTGTAAACAAGACAGACAAGTATAATGACTAGAAAAATATAGAAATTTAGAAAAAGATATGAAATTAAATTAGAAAGGAATGACAGAATCATAAAGTAAGGTTGAGAAAAGTAAGGGAAGGGAAAAATTATTGAGAAATTGATAAAATAGTGTCAAGATATAAAATTGAATATATAAGATGAATATGTAACTGAGATTATGTCTGTATGGAGATGTGATAACTTGGAATCATGCTGTTCTCAAAAAAAGCTGTTTTATTTTCATTATGTTTTGTGAAAACCCAAATAAAACTTTTACCAAAAAAAGAGAGAGTAGCGCTCTTCTTTCAATTAATCAAAATTGGAAAATACAAAAAGAATAAAAATGAAGACATGTCATAGTATAAGCTTACATTACAACTCTAGTTTTTAGCTAGAGATGGGTTATTTAATGTCCATTCTAGAACAGTGAAAATATCAGAGTGTATATTAAGTCAGATTAGTGTATATCAGATCCTGGCCTTCTCTTTCACACTCATATGAAGCATTTAAAAAACAGTGAAAATAACAAGATATTTTTCTAAAATTGATCGCTATATTTCAGAGAGCTTCTATTCAAATTTTGCATCACTTTTCTATAGTAGTAATCCTATCTGATTGCATGATGCTGAGTGTTTTGAGGGCAGTTAGTTTTTTGTGGATCGTTCTGGTTTTATTTTTTTTAACCAGGATAGCTGTTTTTCATGGAACATTGCTCTCTACTAATTTGGGACAACCTGTTCTCTCATTAGTGGTAATTCTTATCTCACCCTTGGCTCCTAGAGTTAAGGTAGTCATTTCCTGTTCCTCTCATAGTATTGTTTAGAAGGTACCTTCCCATCCTATCATTGCAATAATATGTAAGCAAGGTGGTAGTTATTGGAGGAAGTATTTGGTTTCACTTTACCACCATTTTTGAAAACAAAAAATGTTTTAATGCAGAAAGATTTGTCTCATTGCAGCTAGAAAATTTTGCAGCCAAAAAACTTGGTTTGTGGCAACCACTTAAAAGATTTTGCAAATGATCAAAACAAACAATGTTAGACTACAGTGGCTGCATATACAGAAGTTATAGAACAACATATTTAGAGGGCAATAGAATGGGGGAGGATGGTGTAGATTTATACTAAAAGCTCTATTTAGCTAATAGCAAAGACTTTTCTATAGGTAGTAGAGTGCATGGCTGACATACCACAACATACTGTATGGAATAGGAGGGATTTTAAAAGAATTTAAAATCGTCAAGTGAGCCTCATATTAACTTACCAATTAATTACTGGTGCTTAATTTTTAAAACCAAAAGTAAGAAGGTTGTCCTTAAAGAAGCCCTGTCTCTTAATGTAAATATTTGAAAAGTTAATATTCTTTAAAATAGTTATAGACTTGCTGTATTATTATTTTTTTTCATGCAAAGAAGAAATGAAATTAAAATAGTGGTAAGCAAGAACCACAATGGCTTGAGTGGTGAAGTATGAAAGCCCTGAAAGTAAATCAGCAGTTACTCACTAACCTAGGCAGTGCTTCTTCTTCACTGTAATCTTCCTCATATTGTATAGAAAATAAGGAGATAGCAGAGCAGGGAGAATACAATTCTAAGTTTCCATAGGGAGGATAGAATATACATATGTTGAATGAAATGCTTGCAATAATTCCCAATTTAAAATATCAAGATGTAATGGGCAAAAGCATGTTAATTATTAATTTGTAGAGTTAGCTACAGCCTTATACCACCAAACTATTTCTGATTGAGGACATTACCAGTTAAGAATTCATTACAATTTACTCTATTAGTTTCACAAAAAATGTTTGCTGTAACAATTGCAGAGTTAAATAAATGGTGCTACTTCACAGTGTTGCTTGTTTTGTTTTGGTATTTTATATTATTTGACTAAACTGTGGCTTGTAAATCATAGTTTAACTATAATCTGAATTTAGCCACTTGTTTATTTAACAAACTATAGTTAAGCAAAGCAAAGCTGTGAAGAGTTTAAACCAATTAGCACTCAATGTTCTATAGCAATATTCTTGCTTCTTGAATTATTAATGTCTTCTCAGTAGGGTGTTGTGAGTTTGTCACTCTCTCTTCCTTGTTCATAGGACTGCAATTTCTGTAAATAATGGTTTCTTTATATGTTCTTGGTATTTAACATGTTTCATGCCATGCACATTTAAACATTATAGCAGATCTATTTTTAAGGCAGGGCTCAAAAGATTTCTTTTCTGGTTGAACAGGTTCTTTTTAAAAAAAAACATCCTGAACTTGTACATTTTTATGCCAAGGTTTCACAGAAAGCTTGCTCCCATATGCATATAATTACAACTGCAATACTCTTGTTAATTCTACTGACATATTAATATTATACAACTTACTCAATAATATGCTTGTGTTTTCAACTTTTTCAAATGGCTTTTTATTCCTATATGATAAGATGCTCATCCTGAAACTTCAAAACCACATATAATGCCGAAAAATTATGTCTATAGCTCTATGTATTGTTACACAATTGTAACTTTTAATGTGATGGAGAGAAAAATTGTTCAGTACAGGAATCATTGTAACTCCATGTTGTAAATGAAATATTATCAATTTAGGTTTTGTGCAATCTTTAACAATTAAAATATATTTAATTAATTTTTATAATGCAGTAACTGGATTTATGTATAGGCCCTTTTGAAAGTTGAAATATTTATACTGAGATGACTGAGATTACTATATTATCTTGTTTATGTTATAATCACATAATGTATCCTTTATGTAACATCAGAAAGTTGAGCCAGAATAGCTATAAGTTAACCAAGGTCCATCTAATTAATTTTCCAACCATTTTGGATTCACTTTGTTTTGGCTTGGTTTTTGTATGAAAAAGGTGGTAGCTTTTTTCCAAGATTGAAACATTCTCTTGAGCTTTCTAAAACAATAGCTTAAAATTCTCTTCTGAGGGTAGAGAACAGAAAAAATATTTGGTTTTGGGAACTGGAAAAAAAACCCTTGAAACTTATCAATTAAATGGAATTAATCAAATAGTTTAATTTAGCTGCCATAATCTGTGCAAAAGCAAGCATAGGCTTGGGTACACTATTTTGATGTCCACATTAACTGTAGCCACTTCAGCCACAGGTCAAAGAAGCATATAGTGTGTAGTAGCTACAACATTGGACTAGGACTACTAGAGAGGCTGTGCACCCTCTGCTGTGTAAATATATTGGGTGATTTGGAATTAATTTCTCTCAACTCAACTTCAGATGTTTGTTGGTAATTTAAAAATGAGGAAAGGAATATTGTGTATGCTATCTTGAGCTGAAAAAATATAAACACAACAATATTCAAAGTATTCAAAGGACCAGTATATATTTCAACTGTTAGCATGGGAAAATGGCCAGACAGAAGGAAGAGAGGGGGACAAGATTGCTTGGTTATTCAAGGAAAAGCCACAGAATCCAAGTCTTTCTCGAGCCCTTTTTTTCTTTTCCTTCCTTGAGTATTGCAGCAACAAAGGCACAACTATCCTTATCCACTGAAAAAATAAATCTAGGAAAAGGGCTAGTCCTATGTAATAATAACAGATTCTTTCTTAAAACTGTAATTTCCAAAATTAAAATAACTGTGATTAAGATCATGAGAATAGTCAGGATGGATCCATCTTGGTGGCTTCTTAAGGGCAAAGCCCACTTGAAAAAATGCAAAGGAGTTCCCTCAAACACACATGCATAAACAATTAACTATTGGCCTTAAGGTCTATTCTTCCAGGAACAACAAATTTCTCAGGATGTTTATACCACGTGTCACCATGAACTGACCTTGGTATATGTGGAAATTACATTTTATTCATTATTGTAGCTGTTGATGAAAGAAATATATTTTATTATTTCTTCTTTACATGTCACAAGTCATTGTCACTATATTTAATTACATGATCGCCAGCTCATATGAATCTAAATGTATAGAAAAACATGGATTATGAATAAGGGATAATTATGTTTTTCTGAGGGAGAATAAGAATGAACACAAGCTAAATTTTGAAGTTGGTCCTGGAGTTTAATTTAGTTTCTTATATAAATCCAGAAATAATGAATGAATGATAAACAAGACAGCAAGTCTGTCATATTTATGGCTAATATCATGCATGGTTAATTTGTATAACCATGTGCATTAGAGGACATTTTGTTCTATCAGTGCAATTTGAAAATACTGATTTTTCAAAATATTTCATTGTCATAAAATTATAACTCAAATTAATTGTAGCTTCCTACATGTGTACTTGTAATAATCTTGGTAAAGAAGACTATTTGTATTGGATGTCTGGCTACATTCTTGCATGGTTATATCCATGTCATCAGCTTTCAGTTTTAGATATGTTTAGTATTTTCTCTATTTTTCCTGCTCTCCATCAGTGTCATCTTCAGTAGATGTCAGTGAATTTCTTCCATCCAAAGGGCTTTGTTTGATTTCTACAGCCTTTTTCCTTTTCCCTTCCCCCTTTTCTTTCCTTTCCCTTCCTTACCTTATATTTTGCTTTTAACTTTTCCATGCACATCCTTTTGATCCCATTCTTTCCTCCTCACTCTTTGATTATACTTTTATATACAGTGTGGGAGAATTGGTTTTCATAGTGTAACTAGTCTGCTATATATACTGGATATTGATTTTACTCATAGTGTAACTAGTCTGCTATATATACTGGATATTGATTTTACTCTATGTGTCCAGTCCAAAAATCAATATTTCAGTAGACTGAACAGAATGCGTACAGTGTAATGGAGCTCTGCCTTCTAATGCTACATGCAGGGGTCCTCATTCAAAGATTGAGGTCAGTCACTAAATGGAAATGTATTTTCTTAGTTGTCTATTTCAGAAATAGCATAAGGATCAACATATAAGCTTAAAGTTGTGCTCTACAAAATATATCACAGAGCTCAAATTACAGAACATATACATATTTTTTCAATACACTGTTGATTTTTTAAAAGAACTTTATTGCATTTAAATAATAGCTCTCTCTCCCTTCATTTCATATATTTAATTTGCTCTGTTAAATTATTGAAAGACATGGCAGAAATGCAGAGGAAAATTCCATAATTTGGCCATTGAAGGCTATATAACCAGAAATAATTTTGGTTGAGTGCCAAGACTGGGATTTATGCCAAGAAAATGGTTTGTAAAATTGCAACCTAGATTACATATCAATCCTATGTGTGTATAGCCTGATGTGAGTTTTATTGAATACTCCTAGGCACTGCAACCTATAGTACATGACTTAGACAGAAAACATGTGCATTTAGCCAGGAGAAATCCCATTAAACTGAGGTAAACTTTTTATTTCTTTAAGACACATTAGAGAGGGTTCCACACTTGTCACTGAATTTGAAAACTGCACATCTTTTTGGACCATATCTACTGAAAATATTTATATGCAAACTGAATATATGTTAACAAAACCTTTTCATTTTCAAATTGATATTCAGCTTCCCTGAGCAATCAAAGAGAAAATAAACAGACTCATGCACTTATTCGTTAGCAGATGATCCCTTGATCTATCCCATATCATTGAAGGGACCTCTAATTTTTAATAACTTGGTCACCATTCTTTGTTCACTGACTTTTCCAAAACAACGGCAGGTCATCCATTTTCTTTTTTGTCTGTCTGTCTGTCTTTCTTTTTTTTTTTTTCTTTTCTCAGAGAATTGAACAGAAGAGCAAGTACCACATTTCTTTTTTGAGATGCACCCTTTTGACATTCAAAGTTTCATACTAGGCAGATTAGCCCGCCTGTTGCAATACATCTGCACAATCTTTTCCAAGAGGTGGTCATGCTATCTGGACATGATAGGAGTTGTGGTTCAACATAGCTGAAAGACATTAGAATAGGAGATTTTTTTGTATCCTTTTAATTTCCTCCCACTCACTCTACTACCAATAAATAGGCTAGATGTAGAATATAATAGATAAATGTTTAAGGGAAGTATTGCAAAAGAGTAGGTAAACTTCCACTTTAACCTTCAGCTTCACACTTCAAGTCCTCAGTAGGTGAACACCTTGCTAGGTGAAAGTGCTCTCTTCTGCCTTCACAATACTCAGTTGACCCAACCAGAGGATCTCTTCTATCTGATGGAGAGCATAAGAAGTGGCTAGCAATCTGTGAGCTATGTCACTTGTTCTTTTCTGATAACTGCAGATAGTTTCCTGATTTCTTGGAGCAAGAAGAAAAAAAATGTCACCATGAGAGCAAGGAATTGGGAGAACACAAGAGTTCTTACTAATGGGAAATAATCTCAGACATAGGCACAGGATTAATGCTGCAAAATAATCCCTGTATCATTTCCTATGATACAGCTGAACCAGATCTGATGTCCAAAGAATTCTTAGTATTGGGAGTACGAGTGCAGCACCAGTCCCAAGTCAAGGAACCTAGAAGGGGCCTAAAACAAAAAGATGAATAAAGTCAGTACTAAGTAGTAGTTGAGGAACTTGAGAATGATAGCCAAAACATTAAAAAATAACTACAGAGAGGTTATGGTTATATTGTTCAATTTATTCTATTTAATTTCAGCTTTGTGGTTGATAGGTACCTTAAATAAGTAAAACAATCCATTCAAATACCTGATTACTCTGATCTATGTCAATTCTAGGTAATGTCTGTCTCTCATGACTCCTGCCTTTTTTGAAACAAGTCCATTTACTTCTATATTCAATGGAAAACTGGATTTATCAAATCTAATCTGGGTTAATAGGTTGCATTAAGACATGTTTGTTTCATCATGTTTTTGAACCATAATAGTATTTATTTGACATGCTAACCATAACATGTAATTAATACATTACAATATCTGGATTCACATATTATCCTAAGTCCAAAAAAACCAGATGATATTAGCGTTCATGAAATATATCCTTAGTAATTAATTTTATCCAACCAGTTCTAGTAATGAGATCTTTGTGATAAACTGAAAGATTATTACATAAAATCAAATTGAGGAGCAATAATATTCTATGTTAACTATATAAAATTAATGCACAAAATATATTCTGGACCAAAGCTAGAAGGAACATAGCTATCTTTCTAAACATTTAACCAATGTTGCATCAAATAAATACTGTTTTCAGTGTACGATAAGTAAAGGAATCTAACCATTCGGAATGTCCTGCCAACAATTTCCTCCTGTCATCAGTTTCTTCAAATTGGATATTGGGAGGGTCCTTGGTTGCCATGGAAATTCAATCAGATTGCTGTGTTTCAGCAAGACGCCAATAAAAGCTCCTATAATGCCAATAAAAGCTCCTATAATGTTGCCAGGTTTACTATCCAATCAAGTAAATAAACAGTATAGCTTGTTTTTCCAGTGATTAGTCCTCTCACCCATTCTTTTTCCAAAGCTGAGCTTGCAATATTAAGGTCATTGATATATCTTCTTGCAACTGATTGAAATAAGTGGAACATAATTGGGCAGAAATAAACCAAAGTTTAAAGCCCTAATGTATATGTGAACGGAAGTTGTGATTAATTGTTGCTTCACAATGATGCAACAAAGTCTTTTAAGGGTATAGAATAAGCTTATTAGAATTTCTGGGATTCTATCATTAAACTCCTTATGTGATGTGATGTGATGTGATGTATGTTATGTTTTGTTATGATACGATATGATATGATATTTCATTATGGATCCAGAATATAGTAATTGGCACACATTGGTTAAAATTTGTAAGTCTATCTGCTTTAAATATAGATCCATAATTATAATATTACATCTAGTAAGTTGAAAAGCATATCTATGGTTAAATTTTTTATCTATATTGCTGCCATAGATGTGCTAATGAATTATTACATAAATAGAGGATTTGTCTAGCGCTTTCAGTAATGGCATATTGGATAATTTCTATTTAATTTAATAATTAATTTTAATAGATGATAGATAGATAGATAGATAGATAGATAGATAGATAGATAGATAGATAGATAGATAGACGGAGGGAGGGAGAGAGAGGGAGAGGGAGAGGGAGAGGTAGAGGGAGAGAGAGAGAGAGAGAGAGAGAGAATTGGGTATTAAACATTATCCACAGACGTTTTATTTCTAAAAGCTATTTGCAGATAAAAATATACATGCAGATTGGAGGTTTTGTTGTGGTCAGTGTGAAATTTCATTTGGATAAGTAAAATAAATATGTAAAAAGAGAATTAATGGAGCAACTTTATTGTTGAATACAGCAAAAGCCCTTTTCCAGTATCCGAGTGAAAAAAAATATTATCATCCACACAGTTGTTAGAGCATATGAGTTCTGGTTGTCCTTAAAGGATGCAAACTTTCTTCAGTCAACCTGTGATAAGAAACTGAAGAAAGTAAACCTAAAACTTGATCCATCTGGATAAAGAATTCACACAACTCATGACTTATTAACTCTAGTTATTATGGAAACAATAAATGATAAGTCTGGTAAGAAAAATGTTCTTTGGATAACTGGAGAAAGATTTTAAGGTGGAAAAAATAAAAAATAAATCAATTTAATTGAAGAATATACTTATATGTATATTGTATTCTATATAGAAAGGTTTATTTCCAGGGATTACTGTCCATTCACAGCAGAAAAAGTTCATCTTTCTCCCTTCTTCCTTCCAGAACTGATGTTGGATATTGCCATTGGTCATCAGTGAGGTCATCTAGTCTAGTTCATGATACAGGATTACATGATTCAGGAAATTGATTCAGTTTTGCAGTGTTTTTAGTTATAATTTTGAGAGCCAATTTGATAAACTAATACATAGAATCATAAAGAAAACTCAGTTTGTCACAGCAATTTCTACAAGAGAGATAGAGTTTCAGTTTTGGTTTAATTTTAGTTTATTTAGTTTATTTTTATTATTCACATATTTTAATTCATGTGTTTTGCTTTGTTCTGAAAATCTTTCATCACCCAAATGGACAGAGTTTTACTGTAGCATAAAGTCTACAAACAGGAAATTTTGCTATTTCACTCAAAAGGAGGAGTCAAAGTTCACATACAAGTTCACAGCTACTGGTTTTCTACCTTTGTCCTAGTTTGAATTGTAACCACTATGCTATTCTGTTTGGAGACCATGAAGTTATTCCACTTAATGACTTATTTATTTTACATACACACAAATCAGTAAATTCACAGTAGTTCATGCTTTCCAAGAGCCTATTGTTGCCATGTAATTCCAAAATCCTGTTTGACAAGTTTGGCCTTTATTCTTAGCGCTTGCCTAATCCAAATGTATGGTTTTTGTTAAGTAGTTGATGATTAAAGATATAATAAGAGGTCTGTCTGATGTGGTTTCAAACAGAAATGTTTCCACTTATTGTTAAAACTGGATTAAAACAAAAAAAACCTTTCAGATCAAAATACTAACACATTTCATAGAAATAATACTTCACTATCATTCTTACAGTGCATCTTTTATTATAAATTATGGGGTTGATCATGGATTTGATCCTGTCTTGTGGCTATTTTGAATGTCAAAGAATTGCGGTGTCACACAATCTTCAATGCTAAACTTTTTGTCATTGGAGGTATCAGAAGATGGTTTCCTAAAGTAATATTGAAATAATTTTTATTGCTCAACTCGTAGCTTATGTTTACATTTGTTTTTGTCCATTCTTCCAGCAGACAGATATTAAGATATGGTTTGGTCCATGGAAATAGAACATTTATATGCTAGTCCACTGTCAACTAACAGTTTGCCAATGAGATCTAATATTCCAGGTATGATTCTTTTCCGTCTTTTTTTTATTCTTTATCTTTTACAGCAGAGAAAACTTCAGGGGCTTTCTTAGGAAGTTGCCAGGAGTCAAGACAAACTCAAAAGAACTCTCTCCAAAAAATGGAAAATGAATTCAAATGTAGTGTTTATGTTATGATCATTCTCTGTATACGGTGCTAACATGTCACAACTCCTAGCCTGTTTTTGCTTTGCCTCCAAAGGAATTTTCAAGTTTATTTTGAAACTACTATCTCATATTTTTCCATATTAGTAAGAATGTGGATTGGAACACATAGCCAAATAATTGAGAACCATTTTTTTTAATGGAATTCAAAAAAAATTCATAATATGTCATTATGCAGGTCTTAAATCAGAGGATACCAGTTTTATGGGAAGTACTTGTCAAATAGTAATTAATATAGCTGACCGAGGACATGTGATTACAAATGGGAATAATCTGTTTTAGCAATAAGCACAAGGATTGTCACTCCAGGACACTTGTACTACCATGCTTGGAAGAGTACGTGCAACTATTACAAGTTAGCATTATTGCAGTTGTGTTATAGCTTTGTGCAGTACAAAGAATGCAAGAAAAAACAACCATAATACTAATAGAGAGAAGATTCCTACATCTATCCTAGATTAAATGACTAGCTTATTTCTGGCCTCAGTTTAATTAGTCAGTATTTTGCCATCAAAGTTCTATGTAGCCTATAGTAGCTTTGCAAGCACAGTTCTTGTTTTCCTTTCCAGTTTGGTGAATAATACTAGTTTCATCTTGAAAGCCATGGGCTTTTTCTATTAGATTGTCAGTGATAAAGTAATGCTCATATCTTCTTGGAAACTATGGAAATCAAACATTTCCTGTTCTTATATAGCCACTTAAGCTTCTCAAGCATGATGGTTATAGTGTTTCTTTTTAAAAAGTTTCCTTTATGTTATAAATATTATATTATATTTTCCTTTCTTTTATACTAGAAATGCAGAAGCACACACAAAGATACACACACATACATACCAGACTACTCCCTGTTCTAGCAGAGGCTGCTCCTATTTATCTCCAAATATTTTGGATTTCTGCTCCTATCTGTTAGCAAGCCTGGACAATAGAAAAAGATTGTTAGGCACTGTATATGAAGGATTGTCTACTTTTGCATTATGAGATTATGTCCTAATTTTGCTGAGAAGTAATTACCAACAAGTAACATGGGTTGCCTCTTTTAGGTGGATTTATTTTGATGCACAAAACTCCATCTTACCGAACAAGTATATCTAATGATCCAAGGCCATAGGGGCTCAATTCAAAATCTTCATTGCAACCTTAGGGCCCATCCTTAAGTGGTCACCAGCCTGGCCTTTAGAATGACATTCCCCATAGGTCAGTGTAGCTGATGATGTTTTGGAAGTGTTTAAAAACTTGACTCCCAAGCCTTGGGGTAGGATGTGCTTGGAACTTTGATTGATTGTTCGATTCATGGTTGTTTAGAATTTTAGGTTCTTTTTATTTTATTTTATTCCATTTTTTGTGTTGCCCATGAAGTACTCTTTCTGGAGTCAGACAGTTTCTAAATCAATCAAATAAATAAATATGTAAATAAATATTGATTTTAGCATCACAAAAATAGTCGTGCTATACTTAATATAATTGACAGCCTATGCCCCAGTGGATCATCCTTTCAGAGATATTTCTTTACCTAAACAGAGAAACAGTGTGACCAGATTGCTATTGTGGAACTCAGCCTCTCACTTCAGTTTTGGTGACATGTAAACCACATACAGTATAGCTGCAATAGATATTGTCTTATTAGAAGGTTATTAAACTCATTCTCATAGCTCATTATTCTGTGTGCATAATAACATAGTCCCGTTAGTTTCTATTCATCATTTGGAGCTAATGATGCCAGCAATTATTTCTATGAGGAAATACAAGTTATGTATTGAAAGCTGTCATAGGAGTGAGGAATGTCTGAAATAATTTGCAAACCATTTTCTCATTCTTTCAACATAATGTGCCATGATGTCCTGTTTTGGTGGTGTCTGATATAATGACTGTGACTGGCAATTTGTACATTAAATTTTCTTTCATGTTTAAATGTTCGTCTCCAGTTAGGAACAATGAAAATGGAAAATGGAAATATCTCAAATTTGTTACTTTGCAAATTGAAACAACACAATGTATAAGTTACATTGTTGTAATAGTTTCTCTAATAATTCAAGAATTCATGTTGAATCCCATTATTATAGAGTACACTCATTTTCAACTTGCCACTCTCTTGAGGATACATAAAGTAAATTTGAATATATTTGGATTGCTGATTGGGATCTGGCATTAAATGTCTGATATAATAATAGATTTGCCCTTCAATAATCACAAAAAGATTTCCTCCATTCCTTACTGGAAAGACTTCTTTGGCACAAAAGGATGTCATTTATAGAAGCAGTTATATTCTCTGATGTTCTTCCTGAACCTTGTTGAATTAACAGATAACAGATAATCAGAGTTGAAAGGGACCTTGTAGGTCATCTAGTCCAACCCCCCGCCCAAGCGGGAGACCCTACACCATTTCTGACAAATGGCAGTCCAATCTCTTCTTGAAAGTCTCAACTGATGGCACTCCCACAACTTCCGAGGGCAAGCTGTTCCACTGGTTGATTGTTCTCACTGTCAGAAAGTTTCTCCTTGTTTCCAGGTTAAATCTCTCCTTGTTCAGTTTCCATCCATTCCATTCTGTCTTGCCTTCTGGTGCTTTGGAAAATAAGTTGATCCCCTCTTCTTTGTGGTAGCAGCCTCAAACATTGGAACACTCCTGTCATGTCACCCTTAGTCCTTCTTTTCATTAGGCTAGACATACTCAGTTCCTGCAACCATTTGTCATATGATTTAGCATCCAGACCCCTTCGTTATCGTTATTAAGATTTTTAAAAACTTTTTCATGGGGTGGGAAACATAGGATGGGGGAGAATCAAATATTTTTAAACTTTATTTTAATTGTGCTGTTTCATTTTGGAGCTTTCTGTTATAGTGGGTGTTCTGTACAGTCAATTAACATACTCGTAAACCCCGCGTCGTGATTGGCTAAAGCGCGCGGCAACCGGATTGGCCAAGCGAGCTGCACTGATTGGCCCGTTGAGAACCTCCCGCGACTAGATGGCCGGCATCACCCCGCCCGCGCCATTCAACCCGGCTACCGAGGACTGGGAATCGTACACAGACCGATTCCTAATGTTCCTCGAGTAGCAACTTGAAGGACGCGAACGGACAGAAGAAAGGGCCGTTTTCCTGACGCACTGCGGGCCCGCGTGTTCAAGATGGCAAAAGCCCTCGCAAAACCCGCAGATGTAAAGGCGATGGACTGGGCCGACCTTGCACCATTACTCCAGAACCACTACGCCCCCACCGTGCCCATCCTCATCCGGCGGGACGAATTCTACCGGCGGAACCAGCGGCAGGACGAGAGCGTCAGCGATTTCATAGCCGACCTGTGGGACCTCGGGGGCCTGTGTGAGTTCCAGGAATTGGACGACGTCCTCCGAGACCGCGTGGTCCTAGGTCTCCGGGACCAGGCACTGAAGAGCCGCCTGATGGCGAAGGGCGACATCGACCTCGCCACCGCCATGGCGGAAGCTTCCGCAGCCGAAGCCACCAAAAAGTCAGCGGCCCGACTGCGGAAGGCAGAGAACGTGGACCGCGCCGACAACCCCGAGGCAACCCGCCAAGAGACCACCACACACCACGGGGACTTGGACTCCGCCTTGGACACCCCGGAAGAAGAAGAAGACGTCCATCGGCTCCAGACAGGATGAGACCGACGAGATCAACGAGGTCGTAAGTCGGGGACCCAGTGCGCGGGGTGCGGGGGCAACCACTACCGATCAGAATGCCGTTTCATCTACGCGACCTGCCGGCATTGCAATAAGAGGGCCACATCGCCCGAGTCTGCCGACTCAGAAAAACTTACAGCCCCCGCCGCCGAGAACCGAGCAACTGAGGCGAGGCGACACCCCCAGGCACAGAGCGCCAAGCCGACAATCGCTGGAACCGAGACAACCGGGCGGCGAAGCGGGAAGACCGCCAGAGGAGGAAACCCACCAGACGGTCACGATTGGCCACGCCGAGACCACCGATGCCCGAAAGGTCTACGTGGAAGTGAACATCGGCGAGCCCTGCCGGATGGAGGTGGACTCCGGGTCCTACCTCTCCATGATCGCCTGGAAAGAAATCAGCGGCTGGTGCCAAACATCCAAAAGGCAGGGCTGGAGAGCCAAAATTGGTGGTCAAGGACTACCAGGGGAACCGAATCCCCATCATCGGGGCCGGACAATTTGAGGTGACCTTCAAGGGCCGCACCGCAAAACTTCCCCTGACAATCGTGGACCGGAACCGACCCAGCCTCCTAGAACTCCAATGGTTCGCACCACTTGGCATCGAGGTCACCGGAATAAACCACATCGAGGAAGCCAACTGGGAGCAGCAGCTGGCTAAGGACTTCAAGAAGTATTCGACGGCACCCTAGGCAAGTACCGAGGGCCCCCTATCTCCTTCAGCCTAGACCCAAACATCGCCCCCATACGCCTAAAACCGAGGCGGGTGCCTTTTGCACTATGGAAAAAAATAGACGAGCAGCTTGACAAGCTCGTCATACAGGGGTTTTTGCAGCCAATTGACCACACCCAGTGGGAGACCCCAATAGTCACCCCAGTTAAGCCAGATGGGTCAGTAAGGATCTGCAGGGACTATAAGGCCACCCTCAATTGCGCTTTGCAACAAAGCGCCTACCCCGTCCCAGTAGTGCAACACCTACTTCACTCACTGGGGGGGGCAAAGTTTTCGCGAAGCTCGACCTGGCGCAAGCCTATCAGCAGCTGCCGGTCGACAAAGAAACCGCCGAGGCACAAACGATAGTCACCCACCGGGGAGCGTTTCGTTGTAACTGACTCCAGTTTGGAGTCAGCGTGGCCCAGCGATTTTCAAAGCCTCATGGAGAGACTACTGCAGGGGATAAAAGGGGTGGTCCCTTACTTCGACGACGTACTAGTATCAGCAGCCAACCGGGAAGAACTAGAGGGTCGCCTAAAGGAGGTACTTAAGAAATTCAAAGGGCCGGTCTAAAAGTGAAGAGAGAGAAATGCCAGCTTTGCACAGAGCAAGTCGAGTTCCTGGGGTACCTCCTAGACCGACATGGCATCCACCCGACCGGAAACAAAATAAAAGCCATCAAGGAAGCCCCCATCCCCAAGAACAAAACAGAGTTGCAGGCATTTCTGGGACTGCTAAATTTTTACAATGTATTCTTGCCCCAAAAGGCGACCGCGGCGGAGCCTTTGCATAAACTCCTGGATAAGACGGCAAAATGGACCTGGGGACACGTGAGGACGCCGCATTCAGGAAAACCAAGGACCTGCTAACCTCGGATGCCGTCCTCATACAATACAATGAGACTCTACCCCTCGCTGTCACATGCGACGCCTCACCTTTTGGCGTCGGCGCCGTCCTCAGCCATACCCTGCCGGACGGAAGAGAAGCACCTATTGCTTTCTTTTCAAGGACACTTAGCAAACCAGAAAGAAACTACAGCCAACTGGACAAGGAAGCCCTGGCCATCGTTGCAGCAGTAAAGAAATTCCACGAGTACCTTTACGGCCGCCGATTCACCATTATCACGGACGACAAGCCGCTGCTGGGAATCCTGGTGGGGAACAAGGCCACCCCGAACATCCTATCCCCCAGGATGACAAGGTGGTCCGAGTTCCTCGCTGCCTACGACTACCGGCTCACACACCGCCCCGGTAAGACAATCACCCATGCAGACGCACTGAGCCGCTCACCATTACCCGACCTCGACGACGACCCGGCCCCACGACGACCACCCTCAGCATAGAGGCATTGCCCGACCTACCCATAACCACGTCAGACATTGCCCGAGAGACTAATAAAGACAAACGTCTGGCGCGGGTATTGCATTGGGTAGAAAAAGGGTGGCCGGAAAAAGACAACGACGAATCGTTCAAGATATTCCGAAACCGCCAAACAGAACTGTCTTTGCAAAAAGGTTGTTTGTTATGGGGGGACAGGGTGGTCATACCAGAAAAACTACAAGGGAAAGTATTAAAACTTTTGCACGAAGGACACCCGGGCATCGTACGAACAAAAGCCTTGGCCAGAAGCTACGCTTGGTGGCCAGGCATGGACAAGGAAATTGAGGCTTGGGTGGCCGGGTGCTCACGCTGCCAAGAAACCAGACCAAATCCCCCTGCCGCGCCGATACTAGAATGGGAGACCCCCAGGGGACCATGGTCCAGAATACATATAGATTTCGCCGGCCCCACAAGAGGAAACACATTCCTCATCACGGTGGATGCTTACTCCAATTGGCTGGAGGTAAGCAACATGAAAACCACCACAACAGAAGCTGTCACCAGGGTACTCAACAAACTGTTCGCGACCCACGGTCTCCCGGATGTCATCGTGTCAGACAACGGGCCCCAATTCACCTCGCTGGAATTCGAAAAAATTCCTAGCGGAACGGGGCATACGACACGCACTGACAGCGACGGCACATCCGGCGGCCAATGGTAGGGCGGAACGGATGGTTCAATTTACAAAGAAAACCATCCAAAAAATCGAACATGGGGACATACAAGAAAAAATAAATAAAATGCTCCTAATACAACATATAACCCCTAATACAACGACAAACAAAAGCCCTGCAGAATTACTGATGGGGAGGAAACTAAGGTCCCCACTCGACAGACTGCACCCCACATACAACCCGGAAAAACCCCCAGACTCATCAAGCAAACACCGGGCATTTGCACCAGGCGATGCAGTCTATGCAAAAAACCTTACCGGAGACCCACTATGGGTACCGGCAACCATAACCCAACTAACAGGCCCCCACTCCTACAGACTGCAAACAACGGACGGACAATCATGGAAACGCCACATCGATCAGTTAAGATCAAGGGCAAGAAACACAACCGACACGCAAGCAAGCACAGGCAACCCCAGTAACACAAACCAAGGGGGGAGGGAAGATACAGGGGGCCAAGAAAGAATAGAAAATAACCAGCAATACTCACCAGGTAACAGCCAACTCGAAGCCTCACCAGGGAGAAGCAGCCAGGCCAGCTCAACCAGCCCGGAAAGACCAGGCGGGAGAGGCGAAAGTCGCAGCTCGACCAACCCGGGTAGACCGGGAGGGAGCTGCAATGACAGGCCCGGCAACACCTTCCAGGCGATTCCATCGACGAGGCCAAGAGACACAGAGGCCCCGACCGAACTGGTCGAAAGCCAAACAACAACTAACCTGCGCAGGTCCAGTAGGCAGGTACGAAGCCCCGCCTACTTACAGGACTACGTTATGTAGGACCGAACCAAGAGGGGAGGGGTGTTCTGTACAGTCAATTAACATACTCGTAAACCCCGCGTCGTGATTGGCTAAAGCGCGCGGCAACTGGATTGGCCGAGCGAGCCGCACTGATTGGCCCGTTGAGAACCTCCCGCGATTGGATAAGCCAAGC